>NC_090654.1:80618941-80804614 GCF_040937935.1 Hyperolius riggenbachi
TACCAGGACACCTGGAATCGAGTTCCCACCTAGTGCACTCTATCAGCCTGGGCTTCCCCCTCTTATAGTCATTGTGACATTCTCTATCTGTGCTGTGGAAAGCAGGTTGTAGTGCTGTATGTCGTGTGATCATTGTGTATAGAGTGCTTGTGGCGTGGGGAAGAGTAAAATTCACACTGGACCTCATGGCTCAGACACTAGGCCACTGCCCAACTGCTGTTGCAGCTTCAGCCCTGTGGAAAGATTGTGTAGACGTGCGGTTGTCACTACTTGTCCTTTACCTGATGTCGTTGTCATCAACAGCAAAGACCACCACTGCTCGAGCCTGCGGCGTCTCCAGCAGTTGCCGAACCAGCTTGTCGTAGTCGCCAGCCTTGCGGTCACTGGGAATTTTCAATGACTGAGCAATGCAGAGTCCACCTGTAGAGAGAGCAAGAGAGGAAAAGTCAGTGATCGCCAGTGCTTGTTGACGTACTTTACACATTCCTAGTCTTTCCTTTCTACAGCCGAACAGCTTAAGGTAGTCATACATCTAGCGATGATGGGCAGATTGAACCAAGAGAGAAATCTCTCTGTAATTGAATCTGATTAGAGCGAGATCTGTCAGCTGCCAATACACAGCAGGCCAATTCCCAATCAAGTTCAAGCTGAAATTCAGCCGGAATCAGCCTTGTGACGCCGCCTCGCCAGCCCAACGCTGCCCCCTCCCCCCCAAAGTGTAATGTGCCCTTACCCCCCCCCCCCCCCCCCCAGTGCACTTTACATTGCCTCTCTGTAGCTGCCGCTTATCCTCCTCTGGCTCCGGGCTGCGTCCTTTGTCCATACACGCACCCCACATGGTTGTCAGCGTACACATGGGCGTGCGTGTGATGTCACACATGGGCCCACATTACTCTGGCAATCACATGGGGCGCGTATATGGCCGGAGGACAGTGCCCAAAGCCAGCTGCAGACACAGACAGGCAATGTATAGTGCACTAGGCACCGGGGGGGGGGGGACATTGTACATTAGGGGGGACAGCATCAGGGGTTTCATTGCATTTATTGCTCTTTCCAATATCGCTCCCCATTACCGCCGCGCACCTAAACGACCAAGTCAGTCCTACATCTTGCAGTATGTCCGATCGTTTATGCGACCAATTTCGGCCCAGTCATGCACTTGGTGGCACTGATTTTCATCCGATTCGATTAAAATAATTGAATCGGATGATTGATCGACTGCCAAATCGACACAACTGCAGAAGGGAGCTTTAAATAACCAAAAAGAGGCAGATCCGGAGTTCATATTATAAAGAAATAAACAGAGGAAATAAGTTTTATCACACATTTGTTTACCGATGCTTTTTAGGACTGGCGTTCATTTCTGTAAGACAAGGAAGCTTGCACAGATTTATGCCTTTAATGCTAGATCTGGCAAGCAGTACCCCTAGTATAACTCACACATAGATTTCAGCGTCTTCCCAAGTAAAGACAGGGATTCCTCGATTCCTCGCGCTTCACGTCAAGTATAAACTTTTATGAGAACGCATTAAACTCCCGGAGGGACTGCGGAGAATTTAATGCAATTTAATTAAAGTTGATACTTGAGCGTTTATGACGTGCAGTTTGCTGTCTTGCATTGTTTTAGGAGCCTTTAACCTTAAAAGACTTACCGTGGCTCTCTTCCAGCGATTACAAGACAGTACATCAGGACATCTTACGAGCAGTGCGTTTTCTGGCTACTACACATAATGGCAATTCCTCTATAAAGCGTGAAAAATCACAGGTTTTGTTGCATTCAGTGGTGGACTGAGATGATCAGATTATTACGAGGGTCTTCTGGAAAGTAATAGCCATTTTCAATTAATCAATTTAGGAAACATTTTAGTTGCGACACACTGGGCCCAATCCGTTATACTTTTTCTTCTGAGTTTTCATCTAGGTGATATTTTCACATCATATATCAATAAAAAGCCTTTTAAAGTACCAGCAAGCAAGAAAGTACTTCCCCCGGTACACTTACCTTGGGAGTTGGAAGCCTCTGGATCCTAATTAGGCTTTCCCGTCCTAAACTTCGGCAATCCAGTGCTGGAAGCCCCCGAATGCCGGGAAAGTACCTACCAATGCAGGCGCAGTAGCAGCTTTCTGATCGGGCTCAGGTGGAAATAGCCAAGCCTTGCTCCCGCGCAGTAGAGTGGACCTGATCGGGCTCGGCTATTTCCACCTTAGCCCAACCGGAAAGCCGTGGATGGTAAATATTCTAGATGCTTCTGTACTTGAACCACAGCTGACATCCTTGTTGGCTGTGGTTTTTGGGGGCCAGTGCTGGATCCTGTTGTCTGACAGTCCCCCCATAGCGTTCCCTGACCTTTTAGTGGACCCCTTCCCATGCTCTCCCACGGGCCTCCCATTGAACCATCACAACTTCCGACATGCCTCCATAGAAGAACCACAGCTTCCTGCATGCCCCCATAAAGGCACCACAGCACCCAGTAAGCCCACATAGAATAATGCACCACAGCTCCCAGCGTGCCTGTCATTGAGGCACCACAGCTGACTCTGCGTGGGGGACATCTGGGTCACCCCAGAATAGATCCGGGGCACGTGCCACTGATCTTTGGGGCTAGCAATGCCCCTGACGCTGCTGAACAGTTACTGGCCTTCTGTAGACATGTGACAAGTGGTATAGGGAAAAAAGAGGTTAACCTGACCGGTGCAAGTTGAATCACACAGAAAGAATACTTTGTGTGGCAAATAAAAGCGAACGGCAGTTAATTTATGGATGACCCTCCTATATCTATTACATTAGAAGCAGACCGGATTCGCTTTAACAACACATGGTAAGGAATTCACTATTGCAATAACCACATATAAAAACGTAAAATCCATCTTCAAGTACGCTTCAAGTTGAAGAAGAGCTGCTATGCAGAGGATGACAGGAGACAGACTCAAGTATGCACACTATCTGTATAAAAATGCATGCATGGAATACAATTAATGACTGCATTACAGCAGAAAATAGTTTTATTATGTTGGACTGGAATGTGGCTGTTAAAATATTAATCCGTCCTTTTTTGAGAAGGAGTCTCCAACACCCTTTAGGTTTATGAAGTCTGTCCCAGTGATTTTATTACTGTCCCAGCCCAGCCTTCATCCACATCTGCTCTCTGGATGGCCAGACCGGCCCTTTCCTACATCAGCGCTGCAGCGTCTGGCGTTTTTCTTTACGCTCGCCAGTCATCCCATCTCGGAACGTTCCATCGCCTCCTCTCTGCGGGCCCTGATACCGCTCGCTACATTCCCAATCTAATCATTCGCTGCTACATTAATTCACTCGCCGGATCTGCTTAGTTGCTTCCTACGTCCGGCCTAATTGGATTATTAATTAAGTGAAATAGAGACGAATTATTTTTTCCCACTGATTTGGCAGAAAAGATCCTCTTGACGAAGGTTTTTTCGTCGGGTTGGATGGCAACGAGGGAGGTTTAGAAGAGACGATCTGTGTTTAATTAGAATAACTTGTGTCTATTGAATTGATCAGCCTAATGTGTTACTTTCAAACCATATTAGATTTTTTGCTTCCATTTGAAACTCAACCGTTCCCTGGTGTTAATTAGATGATACAACATTATCACGCTCATTTTCATAGTGCAGGAGTGAGGTATAGCAATCTATAGTCACTAACTTTCATCCAGTCAGGGTAGATCCAAAACAACTCTGATTAGCAGTGACACTTAAAGAGAGATTCAAGCCCGCACTTGCAATTTCGTATCCTCTTCACCCTGTCTATTACTATACCCTCAAACACTATCTATACTCACCTAAAATTCAAGGTTAAATGGAACCCGGGGTGAGAAACATATGAAGGCTGACATATACATTTTCTTTAAAACATAGTGCATTGCCTGGCTGTCCTGCTGATCCTCTGCCTCTAATGCCCCTTGCACACTTGCACGCGGCATTGCTCCACGTAGCACTTCCCCGCTGCATCCCTGCCACAAGGACCATGCAGGTCTATAGAGACATGCACAGTTTGCGTAATGCACATTTTGCCTGAAGTACCAAAATTGCAGCAATCCTGACTCAAAGGGCCTGGTTCACTAACTCAGTTAGCATGTCTTAAGGCTTTGGGCGTGCTAACTAGGATGCTAAGTACTTAGCACACACAAAGCTTCAACAGATCGCGCCCAAAGCTTACCGCTGTGCGTGAAATGTCGCACCCACTGTGCTGGAAACATTGCACCCGGTGCGCCCTAAACGTTGCACTAATGCGACGTTTCGGGCGCACCCAATACGCTGTTTTGGGCGCACCACGCAGCGCTAAGCTTTGCGCGCAAAGTCAATGGTTTGTGCATGCAAAACTTTGCGTGCACCATTTTGCGCGCACAGCCGCTTAGCATGCGAAAATCCACTTAGCACTGCAGTGCTCACACTTGGCACCGGTTAGTGAATCAAGCCCAAAGTCTGCAGCATGTTATTGCATGATCTGAATGAAGGAGATGAGTGTCGTGGGCACCATGTTCCTTTCCAGAAGTTATTGTGGGAGGCCAGGATCCTGCAAAGACATGGCAATCTACCTCCAAGAGCTGACAGAGCCTAGGACAGAAGCTCTGGAATGGGTGCCATCACTGCACCCTTTGGGTATCCCAGTGTTTTTTTTTTTTTTGCTTGTTTTTTTTTTTTTTTTTAATGCATATTGAGCTCACTTTGGGGTTAGTTGGAAAAGGGGTGGGGGGTTTTATAGTATAATTGGCCTACATTCACTAAACTTATCTCCTGTCTAATAACGTTTCGAGAGTTATCACCATGGTGATGAGGAATGTAGTACTCAGGAAACATTTACCCCAGGCAAACCTAAAGTTAACTCTTCTGTCTTTAAGTTAAGATGAGATCTCTAAAGTTAACTTTATGTTCCTGGTTCGTTAATGTTCCTGCACCAGTGGGAATGCATAAAAATGGACGCAATGCGACCCTCCGACCGCGAGGTTGGTAAACACGCAAATAGCTGGTGGCGGGGGACTAGAGCAGCAGTAAGTGACTACGAGGGCACAGGATGGCTGCATGGGGCTGGTAGAAGCCCAGTTATGATCTTCTTTATCCATAAAAAATTAGTTGCACAGAACACTATGTGAGGTGATGAGGAGAGACAACTACTGCAGGGAGATCTTACCATGGTGGAAGAAGAGGAGACACAATTACAGCAGGAAAAAGTTACCATGGTAGAGGAGGAGACACAAATACTGCAGAAAAATGTCACTATCGTGGGAGAGGAGGCGATTGCTGGAGGAAAAAGTCCTCAAAGTGGAAGAGGTGGAGACACAATTACTTGAGGACAAAGTCATCATGGTAGAAGGGGCAAAGACAAGCACTGCAGGAAAAAAATCACCATGGGGGAGAGGAGGAGACAATTACTGCTGGAAAAAGTCACCAGTGGTGGGAGAAGTGAGCACAGCAGGGGAATATTAATATGGTTGGAGGAGACACAATCACTGCAGGAGAATCTCACCATGGTGAGAGAAGTGGATAGACAACTACTGCAGGAGAATCTCACTGTGATGGGAGAAGTGGAGACACAACCACTGCAAGGGAATCTTACCATTGTGGGAGAGGAGGAGGCATAATCATTGCAGGGGAATCTCACCATGGTGGGTGAGGTGGAGAGAAAACTACTGCAGGAGAATCTCACCATAGTGGGAGAGGTGGAGACACAACCGCTGCAAGGGAATCTCACCATAGTGGGAGAGGTGGAGACACAACCGCTGCAAGGGAATCTCACCATAGTGGGAGAGGTGGAGACACAACCACTGCAAGGGAATCTCACCATAGTGGGAGAGGTGGAGACACAACCACTGCAAGGGAATCTCACCATAGTGGGAGAGGTGGAGAGAAAACTACTGCAAGGGAATCTCACCATGGTGGGTGAGGTGGAGAGAAAACTACTGCAAGGGAATATCACCATAGTGGGAGAGGTGAAGACACAACCGCTGCAAGGGAATCTCACCATAGTGGGAGAGGTGGAGACACAACCGCTGCAAGGGAATCTCACCATAGTGGGAGAGGTGGAGACACAACCACTGCAAGGGAATCTCACCATTGTGGGAGAGGAGAAGACAAAATCACTGCAGGGGATTCTCACCATGGTGGGATAGGTAGGGAGACAACTACTGCAGTGAAAGGCTCACCATGGTGGGAGAGGTGGAGAGACAGCCACTGCAGGAGAATCTCACCATGGTGGAGACACAACCACTGCAAGGGAATCTCGTCATGGTGGGACAGGAAGAGACACAATCACTGCGGGATAATCTCATCATGGTGGGAGAAGTGGAAAGACAACCACTGCAGTAGAATCTCACCATGGTGGAAGAGGGGGAGAGACAACTACTGCAATGAAATCTCCCCATGGTAGGAGTGGAAGAGACACAAACCATTGCAGCAAATTCTTACCATTGTGAGGACAAAAACACAACCTCATTCAGGAAAGTCTGACCATTGTGGAAGGGGAGGAGGCTGAGGGAAGTTGTGCTTGTTGGGGCAGCATGGTGTCATAGTGGTGAGCACTCTCATCTTGCAGAGCTGGGTCCCTAGTTCGAATCCCAACCAGGGAACTAGCTGCACTGAGTTTGTATGTTCCCTCAGTTACTTCAGTTTTCTCCCACATTCCAAAAACATACAGATAAGGTCATTGGCTCCCCCTTAATCGGCCCAAGACTATGATACATACATTACACGATACATAAATAGACATATGACTATGATAGGGATTAGATTGTAAGCCCCTCTGAGGGACAGTTAGTAACAACACAATATACTATGTACAGCGCTGTGCAAGACGTTGGCATTATATAAATATTAACAATAATAAAAAAATATTATGAATAATAATAAAAGTCAATCAAAAAGTGTATTTTCAATTTTTAGGTAGAGTTGGCCTTTAATTTGCACCGTTCAGCTTAAATGCCTATTTTCCCCTTTAATTCCTTGAGATCAACTCGGTGTCTGAGCCCCTGCTGTAGCGTGTCCTCTGGCTGTGTTATGTAACGCCAGCACTGGTTCCTGCTGCTCTCTCCCGGCTTCTCCTTCTAATGTGCTGGGCTGCTTCTCATCCCTGGAAGATCTATTTTTACATCTGCTGGAATTTTTGCAGGCTGCTGATGCTTGGATTTCTTTCGCACACACTGGCATTGGGGAATAAGGGGGCTTCTGCTGACAGTGGCATGTGAGACCCCCTCACCAGTGTAGTTCTGCTCGCTGTTTGATCTCTGCAAAGCTTTGATCATGTTTCCTGCTGCGCTGCTCACTGGGGTCCTTCCGTTCTACTTCCAAAATTTCATGTCCGTCACTTTTTTATTCCCTCCTTGCTATCATGTCCCAAAAAAATTAATGAGGAGACTAGTTTCTCTGATGCCCGAAAAATAAGCCTCTGCATTTTCTTAAAGCTCAATTCAGCCCACCGCTTTTTTTTTAATAAGCCTTGTACAGCAGATGTAATTGCATTTCATACATGAAGACTTGATTTCAAAAGACTTCCAGCGATTAGAGGAAATACATTCGGAGAGACGCTGACAATATACCCGTTATCCTTTTACTTGTTATGTGGAAAAAGCAAGTCTGAACTCATCAGCTTCAGCACTGAGAGCCCCGCCCACTTACTGTGCTGAGTAAACTCTGCTGCTGCTTTTTTTTCTGTTCATAACTTATGTTATATGCATTTTAAATTACTTTTTAAAATGCATAATAAGAGAATTAACTGATTAAACTCCTATTTATGTAGGGACAATAAAAGCATGCTGGATTTTTATATAAGCACAGCCTACACTACCACCTACAAACCTTTGGACCCATAAAATATAAAGAGAGAGCCTAGCCTGGTACTTTGCAGGGAGATAAAGAGTTACTGTGGCCCTGTTTTGTAAAGGTGTGCACACACACATAACGAATTCCTAGCACAAATTTAGACACGCCCCTTGGCTACAGCAAAACTACATATACTGTTGCTATGGGAAAGGGAGGAGGGACAACAATGTGTCAGCCAATGGTGTGACTTACGGCTGGCGGGGTAATGAGGGGCACAATGCACTTGGCCAGCACTGCCTTGTCTGAGTTTTTGTCAATACTTGCACAGACTGGTAAGCAGATGGCCATGTTTGCAAAGTTCGTAAACAGAACTGGAGCTGGTTAAAAAAGTTAAAAGAAAGCTTACTCTCTAACTAACCGATAAACAGCAAGCAAAAATATATGCAGGAAATATGAACAATATACAGTACAACATTCAGCAGACAAATAACAAGGACATAACGCACAAGCGAAGTGTCAAAAACTAGGGAAAACAGACCAACGAATCAGGGACAGGGACTAGGAACAGAATTATCCAGTACACCCAGTATCTCTCGGTCCTTGGAGCAAAATAATCTGGCAAGGCCTGAGACTTACAAAAACCTAAAATAGGCAAGCCCCATCTGCTGAATAATTAATCCCCAGGCTACAGGGAACAGTTGGGTGAACATACTTGTCCATTTAGCTCGAAATAGCACCCTCAGGGGATACAGAGAGTTACCATCAAAGGCTAGAGAGGGCTACCTGTCATCATTTTCAGCAGAGAAATGTACTTAAATTGACTACATCTCCCTGCATGCACTGTCTGCAGGTGGTCAGGGGGGTGGGCCAGCTCTTTAGAAGAGGGCGGAGCACATTTAGACTGGGTCTAGGGAGCAGCTCCACAAAGGTATGTATAGCCTACTATCCCCAACAACCCATACTATTTATGCACCTCCCTTTTGGGGAGTTTTGCTTTATATATTTTTCTATAGATGTGCTCAAATACCAAGTCTACAGAGCATATAACCAGATTTGAAAACTCAAGATGTCAAGACCTTGAGAGTTCCTTGCCACTTGCTTTAAAGTGGACCCAAATTAAAAATACAAGATTTCAGAAATAAAATCTATTTTCTAAATTATAATAATAAATAGCAGCCTTTTTTCAGCTGCATGATGACAAATAAAAAATATTTTATATTTATTGGAGGAACCCCTCCCTTCCTTTCAAATTGCCGGGACAAAATCCGGCAAACTGGTGGAGTAGCTGCTGTCCGGCAATGGAGAAATTGCTAATGGCTGCCCCCAGTAAAATCCTAGTTATGAAAAGAGAAGGGGGAAAAGCATGCACTGAAATGCTCATAGGTTTGAAGGCGTGTTTATTTATCTTTGTATGTATTAGAGTAGTGAAACTAAATATTTTTAATTAAAAAATATGTTTGGTTTGGGTCCGCTTTAAGTGATCCTTTAGTGAATGTACACATATTTTATTCCACAGGTATATCCTAATACAGAAGTGTTTAATGAACCCACAAGTGCTGTCTCTTACGTTTGATAATGTTCCTTCCCTCTATATGGCTACTTCAAAAGTTAAATTATATTTTACTGTAGCAATGGTCTAATGTAGCTCAGTCTAGCCTGACTGCTACTGCCTCCCACCTCTCCTTTCTGATGACTCATGCTGTCTGCTATCTGAGCTTTTCTGAGAAGACAGCATGAATCATCAGAAGAGAGAAGCTAACATGGGCGCAAGCTGAGTTGAGCTGCAATTGTAATCATAATTTTAAACTGGCTTTCTAAAAGAGAACAAGGTAGGAGAAGAGGCGCCCAATGGTACGATAAAACGGAGTTAAAAACAATTAAATAAAAAAAAAAAAGAGACTTACCCGGGCCGGGCCGAGGCAAGAGATTCTCCAGCCTCAGGGCCCAGTGTAGGAGGGGGCGCACAACTCACTCAGCTGTCATTCCCCTATTGTGCTTGAAGCAGAGAGAAATAAGAAAAGGGGATACATGGCAGTGACTGCAAGCCAGATAACTAGATGGGGGTGTTTGAGGCCCTGGGACACCTCTTAGTCTAATAGCAATCAGTGTGTGGCGGATAGGGTGGGAGGGATGGAACGGCGCACTTTGGTGTCTCAGCCTTGGGTGCTGGAGGACCTTGTCCCGGCTCTGCGGCCTACTTCAATAAAGACATATTCATATAACAAATGAATTATATTGTAATGATCCGCTCAGCTGCCTGCGCAGGCAGGCAGCTTTTTGACCACTGTTCAGGTCTGCATTCTGCAGGTCTCTGGAGGAGAGACCTTTTGTCAGTTTTGTAGCTTGCTGCTGCTAGGGAATTTGCATACGTTGGTCATGCAAATTTCCTAGCCACATCCTCTGGAGGTTTATACTATAAATACCATGTGATATCACAGACCTGTGCTGGTCATAAGGGTTAGTCCTGTGAAACACTCCTGGAGTGTCAGCCTTGCTCATTGTTTAAAGATTAGCTTAGAGCAATTCCTGGGACTGCACTAGGCAGATTCCCTAGTGCAGTTAGGATTGCATATCTGTTTTGTTTGTCTGTTGCGATTGTTCTGTCCCAGCAGTGGTCGACAGGAAGTCGTTCTGATCTTTGTTCTTGGAGTATAGCTGGAGCAGCGGTTGCTACCAGCTATCTCATCTAATCTGTCTTGCCTGGATCGCACTCGCCTTGCGCTAGTGCTGTGGATCCCTCTCTCTCACTTATTCCTGTTTTCGTGTATCTGTCTTGTCTGCTACGAACGCTTGCTGGAGGCTCGGTGAGGTAACCGTTAAGCAAGCGCTCGTGTCCTCTGTTTCATGTTGTCTGTCGGTGGTTAGTTAGGCGTGCTTGTCTCTGTTGTGCTTAACACGCGGAGACCGCGCATAAACGCGTGCACTGTTGCGAATGAGTGCGGTGTTCGCGTTTAGTTAGCGTTTGTTATTTTCCTTATCTTCTCATTGTATATTTGCTGTGCCTTTGCTACTCTCGTGCTCTGCCTTGCTGTAGCCTTGTGTCACCTCTGGCAATCGCCTCTCTCGCGATTGCGTTCCTACTTCATATCTGCTGTTGTGTATGTACCGTCGCGGGTTGGCGACTAGTTTGGTGCACACACATACAATCTGTCCCTTTGCTCTATCTCATTCGCAATCGCTTCTCAGGCGATTGCGTTCTCACTCGGTTTCCTTTGTTGTGTGTCCGCCGTCGCAGGTGGGCGGCTAGATTGGTGAACATACATACATTCCTCATCTGTGCTTATTCAGTCTTGTGTCGCTGTTAGCAACCGCCATCTCCGGCGATTGCCTTCTCACTTTATCTTCCTGGTTGTGTGTCCATCATCGCAGGGTGGCGACTAGATTGGTGAACACACATACCCTCTGTCGCTTTGATCTCTCTCTTTCAGGGCTATCTTGCCCTGCGTTCCTTCCCTTCGTGCAATTCCTGTCTTGCGTCTGTGGCAGGGCAGAGGAGCTGTTCCTCTGCACTCCACAGCTCCACCTGCCGACAAGAATTTCCCTCTACAGGTGCATTGCACCTTTTGCTGGGTTCCCTCAAATTATACGCTTGTGGAGGATTTCCGCAGTGTCAGCGCACGTCTTGTGCGCTGATCACGGAGAGAATTCCACAATCGTTACATATATAAGGCACTGTCAACGTGTTTCATGGGCTGTGCCCACTTCCTCAGGCCAATTAAAGTGAAAAAGGGTGGTTGCAGTAAAGAAATGAGCACCCTAGGCATATACCCCTCCCCTGGGCACCTCTTCTCCTCCTTTCTGCTGATTCACCCTTCTTTGGAGGGGTATTTGCTTTGGCCTTCTGGGGCTTAGCCACCGCCAGCACCACTGGTTGTATTACCTGAAGACAACGACTGCATCCAGTTTCCCTGGACCCCCGATTGGAGGTTACACATTTCAACCTGCTTCCTGTGTTTGATTGCCTCGATTGCAACCTACCGTTGCGAGTACCAATTTTTCATTCCACCATAAATTTGATATCTCTGTTGTGACATATTACACTATTGGACTCCTGTTGTCTCTGTGCTTTTTCTTTTTAGGGTGTCCATTCACCCTCCCAGTCCCCACCTACAGTTCTAAAAGATAAAATACAGAAAAAACATTTTGGATAAGAAACAGAATGTGGGCTTCCATCAAATACTTTTGATTGAGGTTGTAGCTGTGTCATATGTTTATGCATGGTCACTTCAACACTTAACACTTGCTGTATTTTCTTTACCTGGTTTAACCCTTTTGGGACCGGCCGCCTAACCCCCCTTCAGGACCAGGCATTTTTGCAGAAGGGGGGGGGGTGCTTTTGGGGGTTAGGGCAGCCGGATCCCTGCAGGGTCTTGCTGGGCAGTGTCCTCCCATGGTGGCCAGGTGTCCCCCCTTCATGCAGGCCCATTCACTCACCTTCCAGGCTCCAGTGACGAGCCGCAGCTGACCCCTCTACTCCGGCCGGCATCTCTGCTCCTACTGCCGCTCAGTGTCGGGTCGCGGCTTGATGACGTCATGAACCCGGGACCCGGTGCTGACGTCAGAAGGAGCAGAAATGCCAGCAAGAGCGGTCTGGAGAGCCGATCATCGTGGGACCGGCAGGGAGGCGAGTGGATCCTCTTCTTTCCCCCTACCGCCGCAGCTGTCAAATTGATCACTACGATCCGCAGGCAATTGTAGTGATCACGTGATCAGCAGCCATACGCAATGGCTGCCGATCACTGAGGGGAGATGTCAGCTTAATCTCCCCTCTCCGATGCGCACGATCGCGTCAGGACAGTTCGTTAGCGCGGACATTGAATCAACGTCCAGTCAGAACGGTAGCACCACCTGCTGGACGTTGATTCAACGTACTTGGTTCCCAAAAGGTTAAAATATAAAATATAGGAGCCTCATAAAGAGATGATTGATATAAACGACACATATTCTTTAAGATTCAAAAACGTTGCCGATGTGACCTTTCTCAGGAACCGTTGTGGAACAAGATAAGAGTATCATTACATATTTCTTTTCCTTTGTGAACCATCCGAAAGGGGTCAAGAGTGTCTCTTATGTGACAAGACATTTGGCTTCCAAGAAAATTAGCTTTATTCCTCTGTCTTGATTTCCAGGAACTGCCGATAGCAAGGAGCCACTGACCTCTTAAATAAATTAACAATGTGGACTTGGAGGCCTGTGTTGTGAAGTGTTATTAGCTGGAAAGAGAAGCGCAGCTGTTTAATAACAAGACAGAGGACTGGATGGAGGGGGGGGGGGGGGCACTGGAATGTGTGTCTGCAGCGTGCCGCTGTCAGCCGGTGACAGATCAGGAGCAGGTAAGTAAAAATAGGCCAGCGTGATTTCCCACCTTCCCGATGCTAGAAGAGGAGGAGGAGACACATTTCATTTTGGCTGTTATACCAGCTAAGGAGGTTTAAATTAGATCAGGTGTCATAATCTCATCCCACGTTGAGCAGCTGCTTTCTGTTGCTGAGAATCCTGAGACTCTGCAGTAGATGCAGGTACAGATGCTGTATACACGGGCAGGGCCGGATTTGTACTCTTTACCGCCCAAGGCCACTGTCACCAGCCTCCCCCCCCTTCAGTATAGGTAGCCAGAAGACCCCTTCCCTCTAGTATAGGTAACCTGATGACCCGCCTCTCTAGTATAGGTAGGCAGATGACCCCTCCCCCTTTCCCTCCAGTATACCTAGCCAGATGACCCCTCCCCCTTTCCCTACAGTATAGCTAGCCAGATGACTCCCTTAATCCCTCTTGTTCTCACTCCCCCCCGCCCCCTTTCAGTATAGGTAGCCAGCTTGCCTTCACACAGCAGCAGCCATCAGTGCCACTCATTTCTCTGCTCGTCTCCACTGCCGAAGCTTCCTCTTCCCCTCTGTCTCCAATGCCCGCTAAGTCCATAGCCGCCCGCCACACCGCAATCGTGCACAGAGAGCAAGGTGGCCACTGCACAGGCCGCTGACAGCAGAGTTCCATGGCCAGGCGCTTGCCTGATCTCCCTGCATTGCAGCGTTTGCAAGCTTGCAAATGCAGCATAACTTTAGCCTGCTGCTTTGGTGCCCTTGCTCCTCTGGTGCCCTAGGCCATGGCCTAGGTAGGCCATGTCCTAAATCCAGCCCTGTACACGGGTAAAGTGGGGCTAAAGAAGTACCGGAGAAAAAGTTCAGGCCTAGGAGCCTGGCATGTCTATTTCTGACAGTGATTGATTGGCATGGTGCAGTGGTCTCAATCTGGGAACAAAAACTATAAGGATTATGATGAAATGGGCCCCAAGGCAAGCAGCTGTGGCTCACCATTATAGTCCTTCTGGTAAACTGAGATAGGAGAGGGGTCAAAAAGGTTGCAACTAGGCCCCAGGCATCTGCCTGGGTTTCCTTGTGGATGGTCCTGCTTAACAGACCCCCAAAATCCAAACTAATTTTCACTCAACACATAACTAAACTTACTCTTATCTAGCACTTAATCTAATTCTCACCTGTACCCTAACACTAGCCATCGGAGAAGGATAAAAGGACGCATGTGGCAAGTGGACTAAATGGGTGCCGCCATAGGTGCCAATACAAAATAGTGGTCTTTGGGCGCCAGAGGGGAAATTTGGGCCATACCCTCACCCAACACATAAACTAACCTTTACCTGAAAAACGGTGTGTGTGTGTGTGTGTGTGTGTGTGTGTGTGTGTGTGTGTGTGTGTGTGTGTGTGTGTGTGTGTATGAGTGTGTGTGTATGAGTGTGTGTGTGTGTTCAGTCGCCATTCTGTGGTTACATAGTTACTTGGGTTGAAAAAAGACATACGTCCATCGAGTTCAACCAGATGGTTGTGTCTTACAGGCGACTGAGCATGTGCTCAGGTGCTCACACACATTTACCAAACAAAGCTAAATTACTGCCCCTCCCATTGGGCCAGGCTGAGCACCCAAAGCACAGGTATAAGGCTCAGTCGTCTGACTCTTTATGACCCCAAGGACCACAGCACACCAGGCCCCTCTACCCTACACTGCCTCTCAAAGCTTGTCTAAAACTTCAACCAAATGTTGGCACTAACCTAACCTTCTCCTAACTTCACTGCAGCTGCCAGGCATTAAGATGTGCTGGTGTACAGTGGTGTACATGTACAGACTACTGCCAATATGTTTGTATGCAACAGGCAACCAGGAGGTACTCATGTGTCTTCAGGAGAGCATTATCTATAATGGGTTATGGACTATTAGTGATCGGGAGTAAATATAAAGCTGATTCAGAATATCTATAAGTACACTCGTAGTTTAACCATAGATCTGTACAGTTATTTGACACAACCATTGGTTCAGAACAATCGTTATTCCTAGTGTGGCTCACATTGTTCTTTTACAACACACTCCAGTTCTCATGAATAAGTCAGTATGTGTAGACCATTTGTGAGTAGCAGCCCCAGGTTTAAACTATGTTTGACTTGTTAGTTAGTAGTTAGGTCTCTTCCGTGAGGGCAAATCAACGTTGTGGAAGAGCCTAGTACTGAACAGTCTGCGCGCAAACTGTTTCTGGAAGCTAACATCCTCCATTTGTTGCATCTGTTTTAAATGCAAGTTGTGTAACTTGCCCATGTTTTGGGCTCTGCACATCTATGCATCTGGTCAATTCGGGTGCAGCTTCCATTTGGAATCGCTGCCAATTTTCTCCTGTTATGATCTGTTAGTGATCGGGAGTAAATGAAGCTGATTCTGAATATCTTCAAGTACACTCGTAGTTCAACCGTAGATCCCTACTGTTATTTGACACAACCGTTGTCTCAGAACAATCGTTATTCCTGGTGAGGCTCACAAGGTTCTTTCACAACACATTCCTCATGAATAAGTCGGTTCGGTAAAAGGCTCAGTCTCCTGAAGTCAGAAAAAAATGGATCTCCACTGTGGAGGCATCATCAGAATTTATCAGAGCCATGAAACCTCGCCCCGGCTGTTTTTACATGTTAATTCTCAGCGCTGTCAGTACGAGTTACAATGAGAAAACAGACAAATTGCCTCGACTTCCCAGGCAGAATTGGGCCCGGTGTGAGCTATTTGCCTATTAACCGCAAATGACTGGCTCATAATTGGTTGTTCCCCCATCTCTGGGCTGTAACAGTATACAGCAATGCCATTTGGACAGGCTTTATGAAGTAATTTTGTTTTGCAGAGTGCAGAAAGCTGTGTAAGTGTGCAGCCGGGGGAGGGACGAGTGGGATGGGTGCTCAGCCTGGCCCAATGAGAGGGGCAGTATTTTAGCTTTATTTGGTAAATGTATGTTGTGCCTTTTATTGGACATATGTATCACTCTTGGAGCTGCAGTCACTTTTAGTGTCTCTGCCCTAAAAATGACACACGCCCCATAAAGCATTACCGATGTCAGTGTAAAGAATAGGCTGCGTGCTCCGAAACGGCTCACAGGGGGCCCCTTGGCACTGCGCTGGAGCAAAGCTCTGCTTGTCAGGAAGAATTCTGACCTGGATTTGTCAGAGGAGCTCGGGGGTCTCCTGCCCACATCCGTAAAACAATGCACTGTAATCCTCTAAGATCTACTGTACGTACCCATCACTTTCTAGTATAATACAAATACACCAACTTGTTTCATAATGTACATTGGGCTGCTGGAGGATTCTGCTTCTGGAGGACTCTCTACTCCTGATACACTCTGCACTGCTGGAGGATTCTGCTTCCATTACCTGACTTTTTACTCTTGATACACTCTGTACTACTGAAGGACTCTGCAATTATTACCTGACTCTCTGCTCCTGATATACTCTGTACTGCTGGAGGATTCTGCTTCCATTACCTGATTCTCTACTCCTGATACACTCTATGCTGCTGGAGGACTCTGCGACTTCAACTATCTAACCCTCCTCTCCTGATATACTCTGTGCTGCTGGAGGGTTCTGCTCCTCCACTATCTAATCCTCCTCTCCTCATATACTCTGTGCTGCTGGAGGACTCTGCTCCTTCCACTATCTAACCCTCCTCTCCTGATATACTATGTGCTGCTGGAGGACTCTGCTCCCTCATCTATCTAACCCTCCTCTCCTGATATACTCTGTGCTGCTGGAGTACTCTGCTCCTTTCACTATCTAACCTTCCTCTCCTGATATACTCTGTACTGCTGGAGGGTTCTGCTCCTCCACTATCTAACCCTCCTCTCCTCATATACTCTGTGCTGCTGGAGGACTCTGCTCCTTCCACTATCTAACCCTCCTCTCCTGATATACTATGTGCTGCTGGAGGACTCTGCTCCCTCATCTATCTAACCCTCCTCTCCTGATATACTCTGTCTGTGCTGCTGGAGGACTCTGCTCCTTTCACTATCTAACCTTCCTCTCCTGATATACTCTGTACTGCTGGAGGACTTTGCTCCTTCCACTATCTAACTCTCCTCTCCTGATATACTCTGTGCTGCTGGAGGACTCTGCTCCTTCCACTATCTAACCCTCAACTCCTGATATATTCTGTGCTGCTGGAGGACTCTGCTCCTTCCACTATCTAACCCTCCTCTCCTGATATACTCTGTGCTGCTGGAGGACTCTGCTCCTTCCACTATCTAACCCTCCTCTCCTGATATACTCTGTGCTGCTGGAGGACCCTGCTTCTCCACTATCTAACCCCCCTCTCCTGATATACTCTGTACTGCTGGAGGATTCTGCTTCCATTACCTGATTCTCTACTCCTGATACACTCTATGCTGCTGGAGGACTCTGCGACTTCAACTATCTAGCCCTCCTTTCCTGATATACTCTGTGCTGTTGGAGGGCTCTGCTCCTCCACTATCTAATCCTCCTCTCCTCATATACTCTGTGCTGCTGGAGGACTCTGCTCCTTCCACTATCTAACCCGCCTCTCCTGATATACTATGTGCTGCTGGAGGACTCTGCTCCTTTCACTATCTAACCTTCCTCTCCTGATATACTCTGTACTGCTGGAGGACTTTGCTCCTTCCACTATCTAACTCTCCTCTCCTGATATACTCTGTGCTGCTGGAGGACTCTGCTCCTTCCACTATCTAACCCTCCTCTCGTGATATACTCTACGCTGCTGGAGGGCTCTGTTCCTTGCAGTACCTAACCCTCCTCTCCTGATATACTCTGTGCTGCTGGAGGACACTGCTCCTTGCAGTACCTAACTCTCCTTAAGGAAGTCAGCTAACACTGTTATTTATTTTAAGAACTCTTGTCATATTTGTGACTTGTTCTTACAATTGTTGATTCAATAAAGCCACAGGACTTGGTATGACTTCTAAATAAGCTTCCTTTCCCGTACCCGACCGCCAGGTTGCCAAATGTCTTTAGGCTACAGCACTATAATGTAGTGAGCTGTTCTGTGCTGTAGGATTTATGTGACTGCGATCAGCTGTCTAGATGTATGACACCTTGCAGGCCCCATTGATATTCCGCCGGTGTCTGCATCATTTTATGCACTTCAGCTACACGTAGAGCATCCAAAGCAAGCAGCAGTGTAAAATGAGATCAATGCACATGTTTAAGCCCCTGTTCAGACTCATGTTTTTTAATGCATAATGTACTTTGCTGGACTGCTTGGCTGGACTGAACAGCAGTCTCCTCCCTGTGCTCTAAAAAAAGGAAGCAGAGGGAGGAAGTGGACATGGTCAGGTGATAGCTCTGTGCGGAGAATGAAATTCACACTCTGCAGAGTACAGAGCATACTCTGTGCACAGGTGTCTGGGTCATGTGACTACTTTTCCAAAGGAGATTTCTCTGGAATAGCTTTCTCAAATATATGTATTGTGTGAGTAATTGGATCAGTACCTTTACTAACTAGGGATGATCAATGAGATCCCATTTCTTCTGAGTTGATGCAAATTTATGTAATTTTTTATGCAAATATATACAGCTTCAAAATGGGCCAATCAATTTAAACCTGGGTTTAAATTGATTGGCCTATTTTCAAACTGCATATATTTGCATAAACTCGGAAGTATTTGCATCTTTTTGATCATCCCTATTGCTAATAATAAAAATATATTGGGGAGAGTCAAAGTATTAACCACTTCCCTATCCTGGTCATTTTCACAGTTCAGCTCTGCTCTGATTACTTTGGCAATAATTTTATCAGTAAGTAATTCTCACAACTAAATGATATATATATATATATTTTAGGGGGTAGGGGGGGGGGGGGGTAGGGGCAAATTAGGCATTTTATGGCTGATATTTGTTTTTAGTAATTAACTTATTTTCTATGAATTTTGAAAGGAAAATAAGGAAAAAACGTGAAAAATACACAATTTATGCACTTTCATACATTATAGCATTAATGTAAACACTTATATTGTACATTAAACCCACACATTTTATTGGTCTATCTCTCCTGTCTATTTAAACAAATCATTTGTTTTGATAATGTAATAGATGTAACAATTAAGTAATGTATACAATCTGCTACTGTCTTTTCCTGGAATGTGTATTTTACACTTGTTTACTGATTAACTCTGCCATTGAATTCCCTGAGAGGAGAAGAGGGGTTTGCTGTAATTCCTTTACAACTCTGTAGTGATTTTATCAGGACAGAAGTAAACAGTGTTATCTAGGATTTTGGAGGGAGGAGAGTGCAGAGACTTATTTTCAGGTCATAGGGACAGGAAGTGGTTAAAGTGTACCTTAGACAGGGGAACAAGTTTGATTTTACTTACCTGGAGCTTCTTCCAGTTTCCACAGCCTTACTGGCCCCCGGTTTAAACCCAGGTTTCTCTGTAGATCTGTTGTGCACCTCCAAAAGCTTGCTGATTGTTGTCAGCCAGCCATGGGAGCACAATCGATGAGGTGCATGGTCAAGGCCAAG
Organism: Hyperolius riggenbachi; assembly: GCF_040937935.1. Taxonomy (NCBI): domain Eukaryota; kingdom Metazoa; phylum Chordata; class Amphibia; order Anura; family Hyperoliidae; genus Hyperolius; species Hyperolius riggenbachi. The sequence continues at coordinate 80,638,529 of NC_090654.1, forward strand.
CATGCGCAGTATCCCTCAACAGGTGTTCTTTCAGAGGGGGACAGCGGTGGAGCGGAGAGGACTGGGAAGAAACCAAGGGACCTGTTAGGCTATGGGCAGCTGCAAGAAACCTCATGTAAGAGAAATAGAACATGTTCCCCATCTTAGGTGTACTTTTAAAGGAAATCTTAAAGGAACACTATCGATTAACATGTTTGAGAGAGGAAATGTTTGGGAAGTGCTGCTAAGTGCTGGTGTATACATTTCACTGCTTATCTATTTGATTACTGTTACCAAAATACTTTCACTCTTTACTGACTGAGGGCAGAATGAGCCATGGGGGAGGGGGAATTCCCCTCACCCTTCTTCTGTTAACCCTGTGTGTGCATGAGAGAAAGCTCTCAGCAGCTGCAGCTGCCTGTGTCCTGTGTCTCTGACTGAAGTGTCTGAAGAGAGCAGAGGAAATGTAACTTGTTATAAACATTTATAAATGTCTGTGACACCACAGCTTTTCATACTTTTTTGCTTTCAGAGAAAAATACTCTGTAGTCTGATATGCAACACTGGCTGTGCATTGAAGCAGACACCCCTTCTGCAATTGACTTGTTCCAAATAAAAGCTAAATCATACACTCAATAAATTAAAGCTTTTGCCTGTGATATGTAACATGAAAAGTAGGAAAATGTTTACACAGCTACTTAGACATTATTTGTACATTGTCATTTTAGAACACTTGGTTTGATAGTGTTCTTTTAACTTAAAAAACAAAACAAAAAACTGTTAAGCCGCCCTGGGGCTTCTTGCAGCCTCCTGCAGTCATCCTGCGATGGGGATGCATTACTTGCAACTGCACCAGGGCCACTGAACGAGACGAGCTCACCATGGGCCCCCCTTCAAATTTGGCTATGATAGCATGTATGGAGGTTTTGCTATCAAGCACTAAAGGTGGCACAGAATTCAGAAAAATGACACGAAATTGTGAAATTACGGTTCCTGGTTACGCTTAAAAACAAAATTAATCATGATGTTACTCGAAATATTGCATAACAATTTTGCATCGCAATTGCTAATTATGATGCAAAATTGTGATTATGCGAAATTTGTGGTCATCACTTGAGGAGGACAGTAGAGGCACAGAGGAAGACACTGGTACTATAGAGGGGGGCAATGTCTTATGACTTAGATACATATTTAACTTAAAGTGTACCAGAGCTCAGTATAACTAAAAAAATTATACATACATTGGGCTTCCTCCAGCCCCATCTGCATGGATCGCTCCCGCGCTGTCTGCAGCGCCGGTAGTGGGTTCCCGCACTTCCGTCAGTTGGAGCCAGTCTGATGTAAGGGAAATGCGCACTCTACGTATCTCTTCAGCAGCCGCTGGAGAGATATGCAAAGAGCGCACTTCTCCTGCATAGACTGGAGCCGACTGACAGAAGCTTGGGACCCGGTACCAGCGCTGCAGACAGGACGGCGGCGCGGGAGCGATCCGAGTGCATGGAGCTGGAGGAAGCCCCAAGTATGTATCATTTATTTACTTATACTGAGCTCTGAGTCCCTTTAAGAACCAACCAATAGTCCCTATCTCATTCATTAACCGGGGACTACCTGTATCTCTAATTGCCATTACACAGTAATTAGAGAGTCCAGTAATTAAAGGGAAAAAAAGCATGATGTAGTGCAGTTTTTGGATTCTTATTGGATTTTGGGATGATCGCTGTTCGGCACAATAAATACACATCACCTGTGTCAACCATCATGTGAAAATCCGGAGAGGTCAGAAACGGACAGCAAAGTGAAAATGAAGAATCAAGTTAAACAGAGAAAGAATAGTAATGTATAAATAATTGCAAAACTGAGCAGGAAATTTATTACAAGCACAAAGGGTTACCAGGGTGAACTTATACTTCCAATCCTTATTAGATTCACCTACAAGGTGAATTCCACTGATGTTTCTAGACGCAATCAATGGCAGTGTCATTGTACAATTAACCTATTAAAATTCCTTTGTATGAGTTCCTAAAATAAAGTATTCCCAAAGGCCGGACGTTCTTAAATACAACGTCTAATGGGTTTAGGGTCTACAATTCCATTAGAACCATTTGATATCAACGTTGAGGCATCAAACACCAGCGTCCTGGTGGGACTGGTCTTCTGGCTGAACCTGCTGCCTACTACAGCGGCCCACTGCATTGTGGGTAAGATGGATGCCGCATGCTGGTTCTCTTGCGTATTCACCACTACAGAAACCAGAGCTCCCTGTTCAGGCTGTGTATACATATTTAATTTAGAATCAAAAATATCAAAAGATAACGCAGTACACAGCCCGTTATCAGCTCCTCGAGGGACCGGGGAGGGAGGAAGTGAGAGCGGAACTGAGAAACTTGCAAAAGGACTATTGTCTGGGGAATCACAAAAAGGCCAATGGAAGAAGATGGAATATGAATCGCTGCCTGTTTTCAGTTCATCCTGCCTAATCTCCTCTAAGCGCAGACATTTTGGCAGAAGTATTTTTCCCGATACACACCTACATCCACCATGTATAAAAGTGATCATACAGCAGGAATAAGGGAGCTGTTATTGCCAACATATCATGAGTGCTTCATATATCATTCTCAGTGGTGTAGCTGAGAAGCTTGGGACCCCTGTGCAAGTTTTACATGGGACCCCAAGTACTCTATTGATAAGGGGCCCCAAGTACTCTATTGATAAGGGGCCCCAAAACCTACTAAGGACAGCTGCAGTGTCAGAAAGGTGTAATTAGAGTAAGGAAACAGCTAGTTAATGCCACTCAATGCACATATAGAGGTGTTCATTACCATCATAGCACCAATGCAAAGCTAATAAGATGCATAAAGGATGGCCCCTAGTGGGCCTCTCTGGTCTAGGCAGGGCAGTTTCTAGGCTAAATTACACCCAGGGTGAGGGTGTAAAAATTGCGCCCTGTATAGTTAGCCAGGAATAGGTGTCCCTTATAGGTAGCGAGCTGTAGGCTCCCACAATATAGATAGCTAGCTATCTATATTGGGGGAGCTCCTAGTATAGATTAGCTAGGTATAGGTGCCTTCAGTATAGGTAGCTCGGTATAGGTGCAGCCAGTATAGGTTAGCTAGGTATAGGTGCCTTCAGTATAGGTAGCTAGGTATAGGTGCAGCCAGTATAGGTTAGCTAGGTATAGGTGCCTTCAGTATAGGTAGCTAGGTATAGGTGCCTCCAGTATAGGTAGCTAGGTATAGGTGCAGCCAGTATAGGTTAGCTAGGTATAGGTGCCCCCCCCCCCCCCCCGGTATAGGTGAGGGAGGGGGAAGCCGCGGCCACGCTGAGACTCAGCCGCGTGGGTGGAGGGGAGCCCAACTTCTGCCTCACTCTTCCCGGGGCTCCCCTCCAAGCTCCCCGCTCTTTGCAGAGTAAGCACAACAGGAAGCCTCGTATTAGCAACTCACCTCCCTGCTCCTTCCAATCGCCGCTCACTTGGCGCTGATCTTCATCTACATAGCCACTTATACACGCTCTGCTTCACTTATATATGCTCTACTTCCTAGTAGAGCGTGTATAAGCGGCTATGCAGACGGAGATCAGCGCCAAGTGAGCGGCGATTGGAAGGAGCAGGGAGGTGAGTTGCTAATATGAGGCTTCCGGTTGTGCTTACTCTGCAAAGAGGGAGCACGGAGAGGAGCCCTGGGGAGAGGGAGGAAGAAGTTGGTCTCCCCTCCACACGGCTGAGTCTCAGTGTGACCGGGCTCCCCCTCCTTCACTGCTCCCTTCATCACTGTGCCCCCCCTTCCTCACATAGCTCAGCCCGCCAATACAAACGGGGCTGGGTCCAAGGGCCCCAGTGTGGTTGCAACCTCTGCATCCCCTATTGCTACACCACTGAACATTTTTCAGCAGCTCTTGTCTGAGATTGCTTTATTTACGCTGTAACCCCCCCCCCCCCATCTACTCTCACTGTGAACCCCCCACATACCCCAATTACTGCCATTCACAATATCCATCTCTAGTGTCATGTGACCCCACTAGCCAGCTGGACATTGGTAAGCAAACTGTTACTGTCCCAATTCATTTAATCTAAAACCTACAGTGCTGCATCGGGATGCTCGGAAATGCCCATTTCTGATTCCGTGGAAATTCCGATTTCCACCAATTTCCAATTTTCCACTTTCTGTTTTTTCAATTTTCCGATTCCCTAGGAGTATTTTATTTATTTATTTATTTTTTTGCATCAGACAATGCAAAAAGTGACAAAACAGAGTGGGATTTGGAAAAAACGGAATCATGTGATTGGTCTAAAATTACCGCAGCAATCCAATTTTGGTGAAAAAATTCTACATTCTCTGAGTGGTCCAATGCTTTTGCATTCTGCGAATGGACTAAAATGACAGAGTTGCGCTAAATCGCATTTTTGCGGCATTCCAATTTACGATCGGAAATGCCGATTTCCGATTGGAAATGTGGAAATCTCAATTCCATGGAATGCGCACCCCTAGGCTGCTTCCCATGACTCTACGGGGCATTCTGCTGTATAGCATTGCTCTTAGGGCTCAAACCCACTAGCAACCTTTTCTAAGCACCAGTGATTTGAAAAAGTTCTTGCTAATGCAATGCTATGGGGGATTTTTATATAGTCACATCGCTCAAGTGGGATCACACCCACAGCATTACATTAGCAAGAGCTTTTCAAATTACAAAATGTTTAGAAATGCACTCCTAGTGCACTCCTAGTGGGTTCCAGGCCTGCTGGTTAGCACGGCCGGGACAAAAACCTCCAGCAGCCAAGGCTGAGACACCAAAGTGCGCCCCTCCATCCCTCTCACCCCAGCTGTCACACACTGATTGTTATTAGACTAAGTAGCGCCCAAGGGCCCCAAACACCTGATCTCTAGTTATCTGGGTTGCAATCATTGCCATGTATCCCCTTTTCTTATTTCTCTCTGCTTCAAACACAATAGGGGAATGAAAGCTGAGTGAATTGTGCGCCCCCTCCTACACTGCGCCCTGTGCTGGAGCCTCTCTCGCCTCGGCCCGGCCCTGCTGTTTAGTATACTGCAGGGAGGTTTGTAGTTGGTACAGCCATGCCTCCCTTCTAATCAGTGGCCTGGGCACCGCCAGCCTACATTCTGCTACCCTCTTGTTTGGCTTACTGCCCACCTGCTATGTTTCCGTGGGAATGACTATCTTGCAATACCTGGAGTGGTGTCCAGACAAGTTCAAATTACTCTGCATACTCCCTGACACCTAGCAAGAGGACCTTTCTTGCAAATAAAGGTAGCCATACATGTCTATTGATTGCTGGTACATTCGATAATTCTGCTTGCTATAGAATCGCAGTAGCAGAAATATATATAAAAAAAAATTATGACTGGATCACAGCACAACTGCATTTCTTAGTGGGAAACGGCCCTTATTTTGATCTGTGGGGTAGGTTTGTCAAGACAAATGAAAAAGACGTAAAGAAACAATGGTGCAGTTGCCCATAGCTATCAATCAGCTGTCAAATGATACAGGGAGTGTAACTGGTTGTTATTAACAACTACTCCACCTTTGCTCCAGTTTAGTATGCAGAGGTGAGAAATCAACTCTCTGTGGCCAGTATTGCAATTACAGCTTATAGGAAGATAAGCTGTAAAGGTGTAAAACAAACCCCTCTCACAACTTTCCCAGTAGCAGGAAATGTGGGTGCCCACGGCTAATGGACAATTTGGGTGCAGCCGTAGGCGCTAATGCAAATATCAGCTATTGGGCACCGAAAGCCAAAATTTGGGAGCCCGATAAATATTGTTTTCAAAATTAGAACACTATAGTTTTTAAAATGTTATCGTTTTGATAACACTAGAACTTTATCGTTTTTAAATGTTAATTTTGAAAAGTAGAAAGTTATAGTGTTTGAAATATTTTTCATTTTTGAAAATTATTGTTTTGAAATGTATCATCTTGAAAATGATAAGGTTAGGAAGAGGGGGTTTTAACCACTTGAGGACCCACCCTTTACCCCCCCTTAAGGACCAGCGCTGTTTGTTGGGATCTGTGCTGGGTGGGCTCTGCAGCCCCCAGCACAGATCAGGCAGCACGCAGAGCGATCAGATCGCCCCCCTTTTCCCCCCCTATGGAGATGATGTGCAGGGGGGGTCTGATCGCTCCTCCTGTCTGGCATGTTGCGGGGGGGGGGGCACCTCAAAGCCCCCCTCCGCGGCGACATTCCCTCCCCCTCCCTCTCCTACCTGGCCCCCCAGTGATCCGGGCTGCACAGGACGCTATCCGTCCTGTGCAGCCAGTGACAGGACGTCCCCTGTCACATGGCGGCGATCCCCGGCCGCTGATTGGCCGGGGATCGCCAATCTGCCTTACGGCGCTGCTGCGCAGCAGCGCCGTACAATGTAAACAAAGCGGATTATTTCCACTTGTGTTTACTTTTAGCCAGCGAGCCGCCGTCGGCGGCCCGCAGGCTATTCACGGAGCCCCCCGCCGTGAATTGACAGGAAGCAGCCGCTCGCGCGAGTGGCTGCTTCCTGATTAATCAGCCTGCAGCTGGCGACGCAGTACTGCGTCGCTGGTCCTGCAGCTGCCACTTTGCCGACGCACGGTATTAGCGTGCGGTCGGCAAGTGGTTAAGGTTAGGTACAGTAAGGGCGGGTTTAGGGTTATGTGCCAGGAAGGGGTGTTTTTCTATTGCTGGCATCATGAGGGTTACAAGTGGCTTTTTTATAAACACGTTGAGGAGGCTGTGGGAAGAGTCAAATGCTTTATTACACAATAAACAGGGAGCAAGTGCTGAGCTGCAGTGCAGTCTACAAAGAGTTAATCTGTTACAGCAGTGGCAGGAGGTGGGTGAGGTCAGGTGATCTACTTCATGAGTGAAGCAACTCCCACTCTACTGGCAACAAGAAGCTACAGAATGCAGCCAGCCAGGTATTTTCAGATGTAGATGTGCAATTAACAAAATTTTGCCCATTGTTAATTAATGCAAATGTACCATTATACGTATTAAAATAGGAAGCTGAACAAAGAACAAAGTAAGTACCTGGGCTAATGCTTGTTTAAATTCTTCTAATGTAGACAGCTGACCTAGAGATAATTGCTTTTTTCCCCTGAAGAAATGTGGTGTTTAAAGTTAAATCTTATTACAAAATTGTCAGGCTGATATATTAAGATTTTTATAGGTGAATGTTAATCGCACTGCTCTTCCCATCGCCGTCATGTGACACGATCTTGGAACACAGCGTTCCTGGAGTTGGTATCGAGTGTGGCTCGCATGGAATTTATCTGCGGCGTATTTCTTAGCAGTCAGCCATCCTAACTACTAATCTCCCTTCCATCGCTCACTGAATTCTTCTGACAATCACGATAATAGGAGAGACTGAGGATCGCCTGCTCCTGTAACACATCAAAGATAATTCCACGCTGCACGTTAATGCGTACATAGAAGCATATACTTATTTAGCATCCCATGAAGATATAAATCCGTAAAGAGTATGTGAGCGCGGAGCGGAGATGTGTGGGATTAATGCAGTATGCCGTGAGTGCAGTGAGAAGATTGGATTAGAATATTATAGGCTGCGGGAAGATGAAAATCCTGGATAAAAGAAACTGGATATAGTGATAATACACGTAAGATTTGCGAGGATACTTATAGAAAGGGAAGAGGGGGAGAAAGTATATTCTGTACAGTGACTAAAGGCAGCGTGTGAGCTAATCATGCTGTCCAGGAAATGTAAAGCTGTTAGGCTTGGATACGGCATCATGTTGCTCTGCAGCGCAGGTCGGCGAGCGTTTCACACAGACACATAGCACCTGCGTTGCTCTCTGTTGCATCACTGACCCCGTTCACTCATACTGAATAGGACAGCTCTGTGTTGCGTGCATTGTGCGTAGTGCCTAGATCTGCCCATCAGACAACGCTGTCTATACACCGCCTGATGTCTCTGTGCATTAATATGCATTGCTGAACTCTGCTCAGCAACACAGCCCAGACCCTTGTAGACTATTGATATCTTTGTTACACAATCCTGCAATACTAGTGTGTCACATGACTTAAAGAGGAACGCCAGTGAAAATAATGTAATAAAAAAGTGCTTCATTTACAATAATTATGTTTAAATGATTTAGTCAGTGTTTGCCCATTGTAAAATCTTTCCTCTACCTGATTTACATTCTGACATTTATCACATGGTGGCATTTTTACTGCTGGCAAGTGATGTCACTGGAAGGAAATGCTGCTAGCTTTTTTTGGCAGTTGGAGACAGCTGTAAACAGCTATTTCCCACAATGCAATGAGATTCACAGTCAGGAAACTGTCAGAACCATGGTCCTGACACCACACTGTGGGAGGGGTTTCACCACCATATCAGCCATACAGAGCCCCCTGATGATCCATTTGAGCAAAGGAATAGATTTCTCATGGGAAAAGGGGGCATCAGCTCCTGATTGGGATGAAGTTTAATTATTGGTTACAGTTTCTCTTTTTAGTAAGTAATGTACATCCATTCTGCCTTTATTATAAGGTCCAGGTGATGGGCCTGGGATTCCCTTTGCACTACTATTATAAAAAGATGTAGTGAGTGGAGGTTAAAGTGTGCCAAGGCTTTTTGTGCAATACAAATGGGACACAGAGGCATGTTCTTTGCTTAATGACACGCCTCTATGTTCTGAGTGCACCACTCTCCCATCCCCCTTCACTCCACTGTGGCCCCCGAAAACACAGACAACAGAATTGTCACAAGATAACTAGGGTAAGGTACTACCTTAGCAGGACAGGCACTCCTGCTAAACACTAACACTAAACACCCCTTCCCCGCCTCTCTCCAGCCTCTATCCATCCCCTCCAAACCTCTCCAATGCTTCTATCCCGCCCCTCTGCGGCTCTTCCCCGCCTCTCTGCTCTGTCGGAAGAAGCAGAGAGGTGAGCTGCAGAGTCATGACCACGTGGTCACTAAAAAACAAAACTGACTGATTGCTGGCCACAGGAGTGGTGGGGAGTGGCAGTAAGAGGCTTTACCTCTAGGCCCTCCTGATCAGGTAGTTTTTTTTTTTTTTTTACCTTTATTCTTGTGCTCAGGATTGCTTTAAAAAGACACTGAAGTCTCTTTTTTTACCTGATCTTCTGCTTAAGTCGCAGTGGCTCTGCCACCCAGTCATCTCCCCACCCCTCTCAGTCCATGCCGCTGTCCTCAGCCTTCTCCAGCTCCGGTACTGGGTCCTGTAGCCTCGGCCAGTCTGAGCATGCGCAGTGCTATGCTAATCTCCACCGGAGAGAGAGATTGCGCATGCTCAGACTGGCCACGACTGGCCGAAGTTACGGGACCCCATACCAGAGCTGGAGAAGAATGAGGACAGCGGCGTGGGAGTGATCCGTGCGGATGGGGCTGGAGGAAGCCCCAGGTATGTATAAAACTTTGACTATTGTCCGTCTCTGGTACTCTTTAAAGCTTGAACAGTACAGCGATACAGAGCCAGGTAGCTGCATACAAGCCCTTGTAACCTGCTGTTAACTCCTCCAGATAGGCTTCTTTAGCTCAAACTCTACTGGATTTTTAGCTGTAGTATCCTCCATTGACATCAGTGGCGTAGCTAAGGAGCTATGGGCCCTGGTGCAAGTTTTACATGGGCCCCCCCCAAGCACTCTATACATAACAATTGATACTGCGTACAAAAACCTGCCAAAGACAACCCCGGTGTCAGAGGTGCAAGAAGGGGATGGGGAACAGCTTGTTAATGGTTACTACTATTCAAAACATCTATAGAAGTGATTACTATCAGCACAGGACCAATAAAGAGCTAATACTGTGATAGAGGATGGACCCTTCGGGGCCCCAATGCGGTTGCTACCTCTGCAACCCCTATTGCTACACCCCAGATTGACATAAACACATAACATTTGGTCAGTTTACCCACCAAGCTGTCAGATGCCGTACTTAGATCCGTGCTCTAGTCCCAGGCTTTTAAAGAAATGAGTTGGAGATGATGGAGGCACATGGGCGGCTGGAAAATAGATGCGCTTGAGAAGACTTTGGTTTCTGTAGCAGGAATTCTTGTTTCCATCCATCACTAACGGCTTGTTGAGATATGAGCACTAATCTGCCGCAGAACACAAGCCATCCTATAGCGCTGGTGTCACCGTCATCCATCCGTTGACATCTTCTCATAAAACCCCTCTGTTATCTCCCAAGCATCATCTAAGCTTCTCTCTGCTGCTGACAAGGAAACTTCTGTTACGGCCTTTGCTGAGGTGCGCCTGACAGCGGTGGCATTTGCTGTCACAGCAGGGGGGTGAGCGGGAAAGGTGTACAGGCCTCGGACATGAGTTTTACCAGGGAACCAACAAATAAAAGAGCAGAGTCCTGCTATGCATTATGGGCGGTGCTAAAGGATACAAGGAGTGACATGTGACATGATGAGATAGACATGTGTATGTACAGTGCCAGGCACACAAATAACTATGCGGTGTTTCTTTTTTCTTCCTCTGCCTGAAAGAGTTAAAAATCAGGTATGCAAGTTCTGTTGGGGTCAGACTATTATAGCTTAACCCTCACTGATAAGTAATTACAAATATAAAACACTTTCCTGGCAGAAAATTGCTTTCTGAGAGCAGCAAAGCGATAAAAAGGTCAGTAATTTAGCTCTGGCCTACTGCAATGCATGTGTCGTTGAGCAGAGACGATGAACTAGTAAAAACTAAAAAAAATAAAATATGTAAAAATAGAATGAATCTGTGAGATACCTAAAAAAAAGTAATTTTTAAGGAGAATTGTTTATCTCATCAGTTAATTTTCACCTTGTGAGAAAAACCTTGTATGCAATTGTTAATTTCAACAGATTGGGATAGGGTTAGACCTCACACAGGCTGCTCATGCTGTCCGTGTCCTGCCTGGAATTTTTTTCAACTTCCAGTACCTGGGACAACCACACTTTTAAGCCCAGCTAATCTTATAAATAAAGATGTATAGGAAAAGTTTTGTGAAATGCAAAACTTTCCTGGTGTGTACAGGGAAATCGGAGGATGCCTATGCCTAGTGGCTGCAGCGGGAGCACAGGAGGGACCAGATGCTGGAAGAGGTAGGCCCAGTTACTACCACAGTGGAGAATGGGATGGGGGTTCTGGTGGAAGAGGGAGGAAGAAGTCCAGGCCCCCACCCTGTTGGGATCATCAGATAATTGACCATTCCTGAAGGAGAAGTGCACAGAGGAAGGGGAGCCCCATAAAAGTTTTTCTTGGTTGGGGGGCTTGATTTGTAGTTATGCCTCTGGCCCCAGCGCCAGATCCAAGCGTTGGGTTCTTCACAGCAGAGGCGTATCTAGAGGGATGCAGGCATGACTCATGCCATGGGCACCACAGCAGCAAGGGCACCATGCCTTCTGTGCTGCACCGCCATGCCTTCTCCTGTGCTGCCTGCCATGCCTGCCCCGTGCCTGCCCGTCACACAGACCTCAAATCAGATTAATTCTTTTATTTGGGAAACATGGCTGCTTAGCTTATGTATGTATACAGAATTTGGCTTAGTGTTATAAAAGAGGACAGAGAGGGAATAACTTCAGCAATACCCCAGGCCAAAGAACACAGGCAACCATAACACATGTACGTGAGAAAGGATGCAGTCTTTAGAGGGGAAGGGGGCTCTGACCGGGGAAAGGGGGGCGCAATTTCAGTGTTTGACACAGGCTCTATTTTACCCAGGTACGCCCCTACTTCACAACCAGCAACAGCCAATGCCCATTGCCCAGTACTTGAAGGACACCTGAAGTGAAAGGGATATGGAGACTGCCATGTTGATTTCTTTTTAAACCATACTAGTTACCTGGCTGCCCTGCTGATCTTGCATGCAACAGTAGTATCAGAGTCCCATCCCTGACTGGCTAATCCAGTCAGAGCCCACTATGGTGTAGTAGTTTTAACCAAAAGGGAGTAAAGTAATAGCGGTAAGTGACCAATAGGCAACCGCTTTTTAGGCAGCAGGGGGACATAAGCCCGTCCCCTCGGGGGATGAAAGATGTCACTCTCTGTGGATAGGAAGAATGGAGATAGAAACCTCCACCATCTATGGATACAATGTATATTGTAACGATGAAACGGAGCACCAGGATAAAACAATGTTAAAATGTATAAAAAATATGCACATTTTGGAGTACACTATTAACCAGTTCACCCCCAAGGGTTTTTACCCTAACGGACCAGAGCAATTTTCACCTGTCAGTGCTCCTCCCTTTTATTCCCTAATAACTTTATTACTATTTATCACAAGAAAATGATCTATACCTCATTTTTTTCGCCACCAATTAGGCTTTCTGTGGGTAGTACATTTTGCTAAGAATTTTTTTATTCTAAATGCGTTTAAATGGTAAAAATACAAAAATAATGGGGACAAAAATAATTTCTTCTCAGTTTTCAGCCATTATAGTTTAAAATTAAACATTCTCGCTTGGATAAAACCAACACATTTTATTTACCCAGTTGTCCCGAATATTAAACAGTTTAAATTATGTCCCTATCACAATATACGGCGACAATATATTATTTTGAAGTATAGGTGTTATTTTTCTGGGTTTTTTTTTTTTGTTCTGGCCCAAATTACAAGCCCCTATGTAATAAATTAAAAGTAATTTTCCCTAATAAAATATAGATAAAAAAAGCTAAGTCCCTAAGGCAACTATTTATTGATTTATTTTTAGCTTATTTATTTTTTTAAGTGTTTTTTTTTTGGAGGGGGGGAGGGTTTTAATTTTATTAATAATGTATATGTACATGTATATGTATGTGTTTGTGTGTGTAATATACTTTTTGGCCACAAGATGGCTCCGGTTATAGGAAGTGATCACTTCTTTTTTTTTTTTTTTTACACTTTATTTAAATGTAACAGTTTCCTGTTTTGTGAATGGAGGTGGCCGCTGTTCGCGGTCACGTCCATTCACTCCAGGCATTGCGATTGGGTAGAGGACTGCTCGGTCCTCTTCCCCAATCACTAAACACGGGATCCCGACGGAAACGGCGGCGGTAGCGGCGCGGACACGTGCGGAGCGGCGGCGGGATCGCGCAACGTATTAAAACGTCATGTTGCCGTTAATAGCGGTAAGCATGACGTTTTAATACGATAGGATGCCATTAAATGGTTAAAGAATGGTTGATGCTAATCTCATTTTGAGTCTTATATGGGAAAGTGGGTACTACCGTATATACTCGAATACAAGTCAACCTCGTGTAGAAGCCGACTCCAAAATTCAACCCTCTGAAGCTGTCATTTTGTATTGACTCAAGTATAAGTCTACCCAGCAAAGTTAATGGTTGCACTTGGGGCTCAGGAGGGGTTAATGGCTGCTCTGCATACAGTTTTGCAGCCATTAAACCCTCCTGTCCATTAAGTGCAGCCAATACCTCCTCCAGGTCTCCAAGTGCTGCAATTATTCCCTTCCCTTCCTGAAGCCCAGTATCCCCCCCCCCCCCCCTTCCTTGTTAATTGATGAGGCCAGGACTTTCAGACCTGTGTTTTCTTGGCATTTCCTTTCCTCAAAGTATCACTTACCACTGGGTAAATTGCTGCAAATGGGAATATAACCATTAGTACACACATTACGCAATGTGCTCAGTGTTGCCCGTGACTCGTGTATAAGTTGACCTTTATACTTTTATGAAGTGAATCAGACCTAAATTTCTAGACTTATACTTGAGTATATACAGTACTTCTCCTCTTTGTATTTATTTTAACATTGTTTTATCCTGATTGGTGCCTCTGTTTCATCATTATAATAACCTGCATCCTTGGTCAGGGATGATTGCTAAAAGTATTAGAAGCAGAGAATTGGCAGGACAGCCAAGCAAAGTGCATTTTTAAAAATGAAATACAGTGGAACCTTGGATTGCGAGCATATTTTGTTTCTAACACATGCTTGCAATCCAAAGCACTCTTATATCAAAGCAAATTTCCCCATTAAAATTATTTGAAACCCAGTTGATTTGTTCCAAAATCCAAAAACAGTTATAGTAAAATAGTATAATATAAAAATGTAAACAATATTTTCATTATAACTAACAGAATCATTGCCATCTCTTGGCTTACGCATAACCTTTTTTGTGTGTGTGGCTTTAATGAGGAACTTATCCATTGACACTTACTTTTGAGGATTTCATGGAAATGTGACTTTGCACAGTCTCTACACTCAGATGAAGTACAATTAAGTACAATTCTGCAGCGCCAAAGGGAGAAGGCCTATCGCATCAGTTGTGATGATGTGACGCATGCATACTTTTTTTTTTTGCTTGTATATCAAGTCAAAATTTCACAAAAATGTTTGTTTGTATCGCAAAGCGCTCCTAAACCAAGTTACTCTCAAGCTAAGCGTTTACTGTACCGGTAAATATGTCAGCCTCTATTCCCTCTCACTTCAGGTGTGCTTTAAATCAAACTACTGTGGGCAAATTAATGGTTGTGCCAGTATTGGTTATATAATGGCCGAGCGTCAATGCCCAAATGAAGAGCGGTGACTCCAGTGGTTTTGTCTTGTACTTTTAAGTAAAATCATTCTGTTTCCTTGTACTGTATTGGCCACATGTATGCTGATTTTACAGATTGGTCCTGTTCCATAGCTCCCAACTACCCCCAAGCAACTCTTTGGGAACTTTATCCCTTTGTCCCCCTTTCAGAGACTCATGTACAGATCTATGTAATTATATATTTCTACTGAAAAAATGCATTCAACAGACTGCGAGGGCTGGTTCACACTGTGAGCGATTGCACTCTGATCAGCAAAGCGTTAGAGAAGTGTTACCCTATGAAGGGGTTCTCACAGCAGCACTTCAATTTTGAATAAATCGCTTTTTTCAAGCGTTTTTAAAACTCATTTGAGGAGTTAAAGAGACTCTGAAGCGAGTCTAAATCCACATTTTAACTTCTATTTATGTTAAGCACTATAGCTAGTGCTAAAACGCTGCATCCCCGCAGCAAAAAGAGGGGTTTATACCCCCCAAATCCCACCTGCAAACTCCACGATTTTCTTGGTCGTGGATTTTGCTGCCCATGGAGGCAGAGCTATGAACTGCAGCTCTGCCTCCATGCGCATAAATCTGCCCGCGGATCTCCCCCTCTCCCCGCCCCTCTCAGTGAAAGAAGATTGAGAGGGGCGGGGAGAGGTGACGTTCAGCGGGAATCGACGCGCGAAGAGGCAGAACTACAGCCCTAAGCTCTGCCTCAAGCAGGAAGTGCTTCCCGCACTTAGCACAGGGGATTTGGGGATATAAACCCCTCATTTTGCCGCAGGGATGCAGCGTTTTAGCACTAGCTAAAGTGCTTAACATAAATAGAAGTTAAAAATGTGGATTTAGACTCACTTCAGAGTCTCTTAAAAACGCATGAAAACGGCTTAAATTGTATTTCTAAAACGCTTGAAAAACGTGTGGTTTTACGCATTTTTAAAGACGCAGCAGTGGACTCAGGCCCTAAGTGATTGTGTTTTGTTGTGTGAACTAGGCCTAAATGTTACTTCTGTCACTTCTGTCATTTATATTGATATATTTGTTATTTATAAATGATAAAATGATGGAGAACAAATGGTGATAGAGAGGACCAGTGTGGCCAGAATTATCAAACCGTATATCTTGCTTCTTTATTCTTTCTAGTATCAGTGACTAGGGGGGGTGTCAGGGCAAGATTAGGGGTGTGGTAGGGGCGTGATTAAGAATGTGGCAGGGGTGTGATTAGGGGCATGGTGGGGGCAAGATTAGGGGTGTGGCAAGGGCGTGATTAAGAATGTGGCAGGGGTGTGATGAGGGGTGTGGCAGGGGTGTGAGTAGGGGTGTGGCAGGGGTGTGATTAGGAATGTGGCAGGGACATAATTAGGGGTGTGGCCAGGGGTGCATCTTAAAGCGTCCCTTTTTCTTATCTCAAAAAGTTGTGAGGTATGCCTATTCCATGTCATATTGCTTATTAATTTGAGCTTCTCAATCAAAAGCATTATTGGGAGCAGAGATGAGTTCCACTGACTGAGCAGCGGGTCATTCTGCAGGTCCGCAGATCTTGTTTTATCTGGGAATACAAAACTAGCAGGCCAGCGGTGTGATCGACTTCTCAGTATGATTTCTGCAGAATTCTAATCAAGATGGAATACAGCCATATGCTCTATTGATTGCTGCTCCTCAATTGATTTTCTAATGGGCAGTAATTGATCACTTGTCTAATATGGCCATAGTGAACTTATGTATGAAGAACTTTAGTCATGTGCAAGCTATGATCGAAAATTTCCATTGATTGATGCAGATTAGCAGACACTAATGCACGCTTTAACAATAGCTAACAGAGCAATAATGACACAATATGTGACATTGGAGGCCAGACCCAGCCATTATTACTTTCTGCAATAAAGTATATCCCACACCAATGGCAATCATGCTTCACCTGTCACAGCAAGTGAGGTTGTAAGGATTCCTCCTGTAGCATGTTCTGCCCGTTGCAGTGGAGCTGCAAACTGACAGTTCTGGCTTGTCTGCTTGCATTCGAGTGTGCATTTGCAATCGCTCTGCAGTTCAGGGCAGCTCAGGATGCTGACATCATTCCACCAATTGCTTGCTGCAGCTGCGGTCAGATAGCCCTGGATTTCCTGCATGCATGTTGTTACATAGTTACAGTTATTTTGGTTGAAAAAAGACATACGTCCATCAAGTTCAACCAGTACAAAGTACAACTCCAGCCTGTCCCCCACATACCCCTGTTGATCCAGAGGAAGGCGAAAAAACCCCCACAAGGCATGGTCCAATTAGCCCCAAGGGAAAAATTCCTTCCTGACTCCAGATGGCAATCAGATAAAATCCCTGGATCAACATCATTAGGCATAACCTAGCAGTTGTAGCCATGGATGTCCTTCAACGCAAGGAAAGCATCTAAGCCCCCTTTAAATGCAGGTATAGAGTTTGCCATAACGACTTCCTGTGGCAATGCATTCCACATCTTAATCACTCTTACTGTAAAGAACCCTTTCCTAAATAAATGGCTAAAACGTTTTTCCTCCATGCGCAGATCATGTCCTCTAGTCCTTTGAGAAGGCCTAGGGACAAAAAGCTCATCTGCCAAGCTATTATATTGCCCTCTGATGTATTTATACATGTTAATTAGATCCCCTCTAAGGCGTCTTTTCTCTAGACTAAATAAACCCAGTTCATCTAACCTTTCTTGGTAAGTAAGACCTTCCATCCCACGTATCAATTTTGTAGCTCGTCTCTGCACCTGCTCTAAAACTGCAATATCTTTTTTGTAATGTGGTGCCCAGAACTGAATTCCATATTCCAGATGTGGCCTTACTAGAGAGTTAAACAGGGGCAATATTATGCTAGCATCTCGAGTTTTTATTTCCCTTTCAATGCATCCCAAAATTTTTGCAACAATAGAAAGACGGACTCCGGCACACTCCTTGAAATTCTTCTTTATTTAGCCACGATGCTCCAAACAAACATATGCCCCCTGCATCCCAAAATTTTGTTCGCTTTAGCTGCAGCGGCTTGGCATTGAGTACGATTATTTAACTTGTTGTCGATGAGTACTCCTAAGTCCTTCTCCAAGTTTGATGTCCCCAACTGTATCCCATTTATTTTGTATGGTGCTAGACCATTGGTACGACCAAAATGCATGACTTTACATTTGTCAATATTGAACTTCATCTGCCATGTATGTGCCCATCTTCCTGAGAGTTGATGATTCTGCACAATTTTGTATCATCTGCAAAAATAGCAACATTGCTCACTACTGCATCTACTAGGTCATTAATAAATGCAGTAGTGAGCAATGTTGCTATTTTTGCATAATACTGCATGTATTTCTTATGGGAGTCCTTTGCATTCACAGCCGGCTAGCAAATGGTAATCAAGCCAGCTCATAATTGAATGATTACCATTGTGTGGAAATTTGCATGCTTGCATCCATTGGCTGATGCCAGCATAAAAGTCTGTCTCCCCTTTTAGACCTTGCCCGTCATAGCGGTCAGTACGCTGATCCGCTGGGCACTTTGTCACTCTGTATTACATCTGTTAATGTAGTTCAATGCGACCTTATTACTTGTGCTTTAGCTAGTTTCTTGATAAATATATATGCAGACTTGCTAATATATACAGTATTTATCCGTTAGTTGAGCCGTTTGTTATTTTTCTGTATTATGGTGTATTGCCTTGTTTCCATGCCTGATGGATGTTCGCTGCATCCGCGGTGGGTCAGTGAAGTCCATTATCCTGATAGCTTGGATTCTGCCATCACCACGTTGGTGACTGGTAGTATTCCTGCTACTCTAGTTCTGGGACCGTAACTATAGGCTGTGGTTGCTATTAGTTACGTTCTTTCCTGTAATCTTGTCTGTGTGGATACTTGCTGGTGACTTTTGTTAGCCTGCTTGCTCTGTTCTGTGGACATGACTGTGAGCTGTGGTTGCTACTAGTTACGCTCCAATCTATAGTCCTGTCTTGTACCTGTCTGAATGCTTGCGGTCGCTAAGGCAGCGCAACATCGCACTTCACCGCCATTGTGTTTTATTTGTAGCGATATCGGAACTCCAGAGCTGCAGTTGTTCTGGGCAACCTGTGTAGCCTCTTCCATTATTTAGCTACCAGCCTTGTTGCTCTGGGTGGTCAAAGAATAAGTAGGCGTGTATCTAACCCTCTATGGAATGAGTCTCAGGCCTCCATCGTGCATTTTTCCAACCTCTTCCTGTCTCAATAAGCTGCTCCTATTGCCCAACTGTCATAAGATCAGTGACAACCAATCAGCAGGGGCATTTCTACCCCTTTTGTCACTCCAGGCAAGAAGTCCTGTGTCACCACCCACCAAAAATAACCACATGTCCACACACTAGAGTATATAAACCATGTGCCGTATAGGGTGGATGCATAATACAGGATGTCTCTATCGCATTTCGTTGCACACCCCTTTCCTGCACTACCCCAGCTTAGTGATCCACAGATCATCCACAAGGCAACTGAGGCAGGTGCCTAGGGCCTGGAGAGAGTCTATAGGCCTGGTTTATGCTAGCCCCCAATAAATCTTGCCAAAAAAAAGCTAGGTGGCCATGAAGGGTGGGCCTAAAGGCATTGATTGCCTAGGGCATCATTTCACCTTAATCCAATTCTGGATGCACAGGGGGACTGAAAGTGGCACAATGAGACAGAAGGTGGCACATAGGGAGACAGAAGGAGGCACAGGGGGACAGAAGGAGGCACGAGGGGAAGAGTTGGCACGGGGGGCTGAAGGTGGCACAAGGAGGCACAAGGGAACAGAAAGAAAACACAAACACCGTGGGGGCGTGACTTACTCCAGGAGGTGGGGCTTAGTTCAGGGGCTGGGCTTAATCAGGGACATGACGCCGCCCAGGACCAATGGCACTACAGGCAGGGAACTGGAATGCCTATGCCTAAAACGCCCCTGCTAATCATGGGCATAACTACCGAGTGCCGCCCCCCCAGTATTCAGCTAACCCCCGTGATGGGGGTGCCCCGGTCCTGTGCATATTTCATGCAGAGTTGCAGCGGAACGTAATAAATTACCTGCCCCTGGTGGCAGGACAGGTTCTCTTCACTCCAACTCATCGCAGTCCATCAACATACAGCTCTTGATTCATGTCACGTGACATGCAGAGACTGGAGCCACAAGGTGATTGGCTGAATGCCATGGCGATGAGCTGAAGGAAAGAGGACCTGTTCTGCTGCCGGGATAAGGTAATGTGTAATGCTCTGCTGCCGCCCTGTGTTAATTATGTACAGGACCAGCCACTGGGGATATTGTTACACCCCTGCCACTAATACTGTCACCAGTATCACATGACAAGAGATGGTGACAGTTGGCCCATGGGAGTGAGAAAAGAAAGGACGGGGACAATGTACAGCTCAGGATGGAGTCTCACCCAATAAACAATGGGGCAGTACAATAATTTAACAAAACCTGAGTTAAAGTTATAAGAAAACCAGAGCTATAAATCACAGTGTCATTGCATTTATAAGAGATAACTATAGTGTAGTTCTCCCTGATAATTAAGTAGAAGTCATAACATTTTTGTTTGGCTGTGCAAACACTTCTGATATTAGGATAGGGATATAAAGTTAAAAATGTAATTGTTACTCTATCTGGGAGCTAAAGAATTGCTGTACATGCATATCAGTGCGAGAACATGGGGCTCTGGGGATGATATCTGGATATAAATTTCTAACATCAGCTTATTTTCACTTTAGGTGCGCTTTAAAAATGATTCAGCATAACACTGAGAAAACCGGAATTTCTTAGAAAAACATCAGCAATGCCACCAACTATGCCTGTCCTATGACAAATGTACATTTAATCCCAGAGGCCTAAATTAGCATAACAGTGTTCAGTATTCTGCAGCCCGGCGGCAACATGTAATCTACGCAAATGAGTATGAAATCGCTGAAGGGCCGGGTGTTATTTGTGTCAGCGGGTCACTTGATTCTGTTACGTCAGAGGCCATCGCTGCTTGGTTGCTCCAAGGAATGGCAATTACTGGAACAAAGGGTTAAATTACACAGTAGATTCTACTGGGTCAATGGTGTGCCTAAGAAATGTTACCACTAAGTATGCTGGCTGTGAATTAGTCATTATGTGTTCTTTTCCTTTACATTTATCCTCCTGCAGATTTTTTTTATAACTACTTGCTTTTTCTGTGTTGTTCATTTCCTCCTCATTCTATGTTTAGTCCCTTTTCACTTCTTCTTCCACTTACTTCCCCACCTCAGTTCTTCCTCCATTTGTGTTCTTTTTTTTCAGGTTTGGAGAGTGACAGTGTGTTTTGGAAGGGAATTCCAGAGGAGAGGAGAGGCTCGTGAGAAGTCCTGTACACGTGACGTGAATGGGAGAAGGTGATTGTAGAGGAGGAAAGAAGGATCTTGTATGCAGGGTGGAGGTTGCAGCTGAGATGGTTTTTGGAGACTAGTAAGAAGATGTATGAGGAAGAAAGATCACAAAATGCTTTTTAAGTTAGAATTAAAAGTTTGAAGTGATTCCTCTGGATACCTTTAAATCTCTCTGTCACTTTTCCTCCTCATCTGTCCCTGTTTTTATTTTATCCTCAATCCCTGACTGACAATAAAAAAAGCAGCTATTATGTATTGTTCTTTGCGAACTTAGAGCAATTTTAAGCAGGCACAGTAGAGGGATGTTCAGTTTCAAAATAGCTCACATTCTTGAGGTGAATTGTCTTCAATGTGATGTATTTCAATACTGCATTCATGTGTACAATTTTGAACTGTAATTATATTTGTCTAAAGACCTGTTGTCAGTTCAGATGGTCTTTAGATCTCTGTGCATTTAAAGGAAGCCTGTACCTGTAGTAAAAAGGGATATGGAGGCTGTCATCTTTATGTAAATCTAGCCCCTTCAAGACCTTGCAGCCTGGCCCCTTAAAGGAATTGTCAACCAAACTATGCTACCCCTCGCTGTACTTACCCGGGGCTTCCTCCAGCCCCTGGCAGCCGATATGTCCCACGCCGCATCTCTGCTCACAGCACTCGCCCCGGGGTCCTCGCCGGTGTGCAGGTCGTCCTCTACTGCGCCTGCGCCAGTGCCGCTGCAAATCACCTCCACGTGGTCCAGTTTATACTGTGCAGGTGCAGAACTACTGCTCCAGCGCAGTACACTCCGCACCACGTGGGGGTGCTTGACAGCGGTACTCGCGCAGGCTCAATAGCCTCTGCACTAGCGGGGACCCTGGGCCAGCGGCTGTGAGCAGAGATGCGGGACATAGCGGCTGCCAGAGGCTAAAGGAAGCCCCGGGTAAGTAGAGTGGGGGTAGTATAGTTTGATTGAAGATTCCTTCATGAAACATAGGCCCATATGTAATTAACTTTTTCTCCTGAGTTATATCCTAGGACAGAAGTCAGGATCCTTTGTGGCTGAGAGAACACCACATATTTTAAAATATAATTCCGTGAGAGCCATACAATCTGTTTCATACTAAATACAAGTACAATTGGAGTGGCCGTTAGTTTTGGGGGGAGCGCGAGTAAGCTAGTAGTACACGCATACTTTGAAAATGAATAAGGGCTCTATTCACAAAACTTTTCATAAATTACTTATTTATCACCTAATTGATAAAGAAAAATAACCTTTCAGCACATTTACAAGCAAAATAATCACTCAAAGTAAGTTGTTCCTGATTAACTTTATTACAATATTACTTTCCTTACCTTAATTATATTGTATTTTCGCTCTTTAGGAGCTTAAAAAAAGTATAATAGATAAAGTGAAACAGAAGGAAACAGGTGAAAAAGCTTTGTGGATCATGCCCATTGTCTAAGACAGTTCTGCATGGATTTCTAAAAACCTACCAATATTTTGTCTCAGACACACTTTATAAATGTCCCCCTATGTACTCTGCAAACCATTATAGAAGATATCCTCCCTATATAAAAATATAATCCTAATTACAAATGCACATAATACAATCTGTGGCTTTAAACAAGACATTGAGAGTTCAGGTCCAGTGTCAGGATGAGATGGCAGATAGTTTGCATGTTATTGCCGTATCATTTCAGCTCAGATAAAATTCCTCATTCTCCTCTATCTCCCCTGTTCCGCATCACGCTGCCTTTTTTGTGGAGCAGGAAAAAGAAGCGGCAAAACCTAATCAAGAAGGTGAAAGAAGAGCTGTCAGAGGGCCAGTCAGCCGTGAAACGGAGCCAGAGACCTCAGGGCTATTCTCTCAGAGCAATTAAACGGAGTGAATGCACAGCCTGAGTGGTGTGACCCAGTCCGCGGACTAACAGCCGGGTGCTTAGCAAAATCCCGCAAAGCAATTCTGCTGTTCATGAATATACAGTAGCTTTTTTTCCTAAGATGTAAACCAAAACCTCATCTTCTTAAAGTAAGACTCAATTTTTGTGGGATAAATAATTCCATCAGAGTTATTGCACTGTAAGAATTTGACCAAACATTATTGATTCTGTAAAGTTCAGCCTAGACCAGGCATAGGCAAACTTGGCCCTCCAGCTGTTAAGGAACTGCAAGTCCCACAATGCATTGCAGGAGTCTGACAGCCACAGTCATGACTCATAAAGGCAAATGCATTGTGTGACTTGTAGCTCCGTAACAGCTGGAGGGCCAAGTTTGCCCATGCCTGGCCTAGACCCACCCTTAAAGTGGGATTGTCAACCACAAAAATGAAATTCCATTTGTCCACTGCTTTGTGTTTATTATGTAGTACACATCCTGACCCTACATTGCAAGCATTCCAATACAATCTTACATGTAATGAATCTTATCTCAGTCAGCCTGGCTTCTTTCTGGTACATTGCCAGGGAGAGGGACGCTTGTTATCTTCCCTCGCACATTCCTGATTCTCTCTGATTGGCTGAGGGCAGTTCAGTGTGACATGAGGCTGAGAAGGGAAATACACCTCACCCTCTGCAGAAGCTGCTGTAATATGATCTATGCTGTGCTCACATGTGTTTAAAAAACAAGCTAGATATGACAGTGCATTTTCTAGGAGTAAAACGAGTAAGGATAGGTGCACACATAACATAGCGCGAAAGGCTGCGTTTTATGTCATGTTTTATGTTAATGTCGTGTGCGTATTTTGTGTATTTAAATGCGTTTTTACCGCGTTTTTGGTACGACGTTTTTACCGCAGATGTGTTTTTCAAGCGCTTTGCTTGCTCTTTAATGCATGTGGTTTGCATAAACAAAATGCATATGCGCTTTATATGCATTTTTCATGGATTTTACAATTGCTTTTTATGCAAATTAATAGGAAGACAACAGGAAGCAGAAATACATCACAAAACAATTGTTTTTACAAAAATGCATGAAAAATGCATACCATTGCGTTTCCATTGACTTTCATTATGTGCATTCTTGATGCGTTCTTAAAGATTATGCAACAAAACCAGCATTTTTGAAAACGCATCAGTTTTTTCCTGCAGACCATAGACTTCCATTAGCGGCAAAAACGCAGCATTTTCCGCAAGGCTAGCGTTTCTGCTATGTGTGCACCTAGCCTCAGGGAGGAAATGACATCAGGATTGGCTTCAGAGGCAGTAAAAATGTAAAATGCCTAGAACAGTTTTCTCTTTATTTACTATATAAAATTCATGGAAATCAAAATGTGGATAGGACAATACATCTGGTATGTGAGTAGAACAAGTATTTATCTACTTGTATATATGTGGGAGGGGTTTTGTCCTGAGATAGTATGGCTGTCCCTGATGCTTTAACGTGAACCCGAAGAGAACCTTGAGACGAAAAAAAAAAAAAAAGATACATAAAAAGAGCGAACCCTCTGAATCCTGTAGAGGTTCCCCGTGTCCTCCTCACCCCTGATGCAGGTTAGGTTAGTAGGCCCGGCGCTAGAAGATCCAGGCCACACTCCTCTTCGCGCATGAGCACAGCCGTGCTTTACCACATGAGCACAGCCTGCGCAGTAGCATGGAGTCACTTGTGCAAGAGTGGCTCCTGCTTACTGCGCAGGCGTGGTCATACTCACTCATTCATTAAAAACATGAAAAATATCATAAAAAAAACACATATATAAGTATATAAATACTTGTTCTACTTACATAACATATGTATTGTACTGTCAAATTCAGTAATTTTTATATAGTAAATAAAGAGAAAACTGTTCCAGGCATTTTCAATCTTTACTGCCTCTGACTGAAACCAATCATGATGTCACTTCCTCCCTTACCTTTTTTTTTATCTTGCCTGAAATGGTGTCTGCATTGCCAGCCTTCCTCCCCACTTAGCTCTGTACTAGAAAGTGCACTGTCTTATCCAGTAGTTTTGTAAACACATGGGAGCACAGCATAGATAGTATTTCAGCAGCTTCTGCAGAGAGGTGAGGTGCATTTCCCTTCTCCGCAACAGGTCACACTGAACTGCCCTTAGCCAATAAGTGAGGAGCAGGAATGTGGGAGGGGAGACAACAAACTTTCCTCTCCATGGCAATATACCAAATAGAGCCAGGTTGACTGAGATAAGATACATCACAAAAGACAAATTTATGATTATACTGGAACTCTTGCAATGCAGGTCAAGATGTAGACTACGTAATAAACACAGAGCAGTGGGTAAATGGAATTTGATTTTATGGCTGACAATCCCGCTTTAAGAGGCCCGGCTCTGAAATCCAACTCTTGTCAGATTTCTTTGGGGGCCTGTGGGTGGCAACAGGGGATCGATGGATAACACGTGAAGCCTCTACAGGATCCAGAGGCTTCCTGCTTAGGAGAGCATTGTTTTTTTGTTTTGTTTTTTTGGCTCGAGTGAAATTGCAGCCTTGCTAAATTTGCTATAAAAAAATTTCTGCGCGGCACAAATGTCTTTGCAACTTAAAGTTATTAACTTTACCTTTGCATTTTAGTTTGCAGTCAGCTGTGAATTTCTGAAATCAACTATATGCCCACGTTGCATTCAGTCCTATTCTGAAAGGTGTACACTGTGCTCAGATCAGAGAACCCTGTTACATTCCCCTTCCTGTAGGAGTAATTAGCTGCACACACTGGTAATAATTATTGCTCGTTTTCCACACCTGCACAAACTGAGTGATTGGCAGAAAGCTCTGACACTCCCAGTCTTGTCAAAGTTTATTGCAGTTTTGTGTGGAGCAGCTGTGTATGTGGGA
The DNA here is from genome assembly GCF_040937935.1 of Hyperolius riggenbachi. Taxonomy (NCBI): domain Eukaryota; kingdom Metazoa; phylum Chordata; class Amphibia; order Anura; family Hyperoliidae; genus Hyperolius; species Hyperolius riggenbachi. The sequence goes on from NC_090654.1 coordinate 80,664,086, forward strand.
GAGAGCAATTTGGAACACAACTAAGGCTTTAGAGCAGGGACAGGAAAATGGAGGTTAGCATGTATGGCCATCTTTTGACAAATGTTATTTATGGTAGTTGTGATTATCCTTCTCAGCCTTGTAAAGGAAACCTACACTGAGAGACTATGAAAGCTGTAACTGCTGACCTCATTCTAGAAGATACTAATTGCCTAGACATTATATGCTCTGTCTTTAACATCTTCGGTCCAGAATGACAATCAAGTGTTCTGACTTCTGACTCCATTCCTTCATGCCTGTTCCAGGGATGTTACTAAAAACCGTTAACCCTTAGCTTGTCATCTAGGTATCTGACATATTAGGATGTTATCAGTAACAGCATCCCTTACTTGGCTGTGGTTAATTTGGTCACTGATGATGATCCTTGGCAATAACATTCACCTAGGGGACTTTGGCTGTGGTACTTGGTTCAGGCACCGGTACTGAGATAAAACATAGCTCAAAAGGGTGCTCAGGGAGTTTATTGGAAAGGGTGCATGCTGAGAACAAGTAGTTACCAGCAGTGCACAAACAAATGTGGTCCCCAATGCTTGGATTTAGTGTTGGGGGGCTAAAACAAGGAGGAGCAGAAGGGTAAAACCAGAAAATTAAAGAGGAAATGGGGCCCTAGGCAACATAGCAGTTTTTGCCCACCACTGATCATCACCCGGCATTTTTAGTTACATTTGGTGGGGCTAGCATCCACCAGGCCCCTAGACTTTCTCCAGGCTCTAGGCAGCTGCCTAGGATTGCCTTGCTGATAATCCGTCTCTGAGTAAAACTGGCGAATATTACAGTTGGGCTTGGAAAAGTATGATCCTTCAGAGGGAGGTTAGAGTCATGCATAAGCAAGGGTTATTGTTGGCAGAGAGGATTAGGTAAATGTTGGGCGCAGCAAGGGGTTAATGCTGGAGGCGGGGAGTGGTTAAGGTTAGATGTCAACAAGGGGTTAATGTTGGAGAAAGGGGGAAGTTGTTGTAAGGTGCCAGCAATGGTTAATTTGTGTGTGTGTGTGTGTGTGTTAGAGTTAGGCGTTAGCAAGGGGTTATGGGGGGGGGGGGGGGAGGTAAGGGATAGGTGTTATCAATGTGTTCACGTTGAAGTGGCTAGGGTTAGGTCTTGGCACAGGATTAAAGTTGGGAGGGAGGTTAGGCATCAGTTAAGGGTAATGTTAAGGGAGGAGGGAGGGTTAGGGTTAATGAGGAACTCCAGTGAAAATAATGTAAGAAAATAGTGCTTCATATTTACAATAATTATGTATAAATGATTTAGTCAGTGTTTGCTCATTGTAAAATCTTTCTTCTCTCTGATTTACATTCTGACATTTATCACATGGTGACATTTTTACTGCTGGCAGGTGATATCAGTGACAGGAGATGCTGCTTGCTTGTTTGGCATTTGGAAACAGTTGTAAACAGTAAAACAGCTGTTATTTACCACAATGCAATAAGATTCACAGAGAGGAAACTGCCAGGACCATGGTCCTCACAGTTTCCTATGGAAGGGGTTTCACTACAATATCAGCCATACAGAGCCCCCTGATGATCCATTTGTAAAAAGGAATAGATTTCTCATGTAAAAGGGTATATCAGCTACTGATTGGAATGAAGATCAATTCTTGGCCACGGTTTCTCTTTAAGGGCTTGGTTCACTAAACCGTGTTAAGACAAATATCACACCTTATCAAAGTTATCACACGTTATCGAAGGTATCACACATTATCAAAGTTATCACACATTATCAAAGTTATCACACATTATCAAAGTTATCACACATTATCAAAGTAGCATAGCGAGCGCTACGAACTTATGCCTGCTAATTGGCAATGGCAATTGTCCTGCCCTGAGCCCCTGCGAGTTCGTAGCGCTCGCTATGCTACTCTGATAAGGGGCTTGATTCACTAAAGTGTGATAAGTGTTATGATAACTATGATAACTGTTTGCGCGCTAGTTTCCGCTAACGCTACTTTTAGCGCGTGTTAACCTTCACATTTGCGCGAATGCAAAGGTTAATGCGCAATCGCGAAGGTTTAACGCTTGCTAAAATTCACGCGCGAGTGCAAAATCTTTACGCTCGAAAAAGCGGAAAAACTTGCGCAAAGCTCTTATCACCGCTGTGATAGCATTTATCACAGCTTTGTGAATCTGGGGCTTGATGAATGTGATAAATGCTATCCCAGCTGTGATAAGAGCTTCGCACAAGTTTTTCCGATTTTCACATTCGTGCGCAAACGCGTATTTTAGCACGCGTTAAACCTTCTCGTTGGTGCGTTAACCTTCCCATTCAGGCGAATGCAAAGGTTAACGCGTGCTAAAATTCGCGTTAGCGCAAATGCAAAAATTAGCGTGCAAACGCAAAAATTTGCTTGCAAAACAAATTTACACGCGAAAATCGCGGCAAACTCGCGTGAATCGCATAGCGTGGCCGTGATAACAGTTATCACACTTTAGTGAATCAAGCCCCTTATCAGAGTAGCATAGTGAGTGCTACGAACCCGCAAGGGCAGGACGAGTGCCATTGCCAATTAGCAGCCATACGTTTGTAGTGCTCGCTATGCTACTCTGATAAGGCATGTTAACTTTGATAACGTGTGATAACTTTGATAACGTGTGAGATTTGTCTTATCACGGGTTTAGTGAATCAAGCCCTAAGTGTGAAGCAGAAGATTCTCCAGTAGGGTAAAGGCGCGTACACACGCACTACGGTAACAAACGACGGGTCCGTCCGACCCTCCGCTGAGCAGATCTGCCAGAAACAGTCTTATCAGTCTGCCGACAGCGTGTACACACGTCCTACTGTCGGCAGAACGCCCGCCCAGCGGAGGGTCTGACGGACCCGTCGTTTGTTACAGTAGTGCATGTGTAAGCACCTTCATATGCAAAGGTTCACTAATCAATGGGAAAGTAAAGCTAAAAACCTGACAAAACCGTGCTGCAATGTTGAAACAGCAGAGTATTAGGAATTCTGTATCTGCCTCACTTGCACGATACTCACATCACGGGCACCAAGTATTCCTGCTTTCACAACCTCTATGTACTGTATGTGCCCAATGCAATGTTTTGAAAAAATAGTTGAATAAGCTCTTTCCTATGGTTCTGGAGGTGTGTTTAGCTTCTAAGGGTACAATGGTTAATTTGCATATATTCAGCAGTGGTGCACTGGGAGACATCTCAAGCTCACTCCAACCTGAATTATCGCAAATTCTTTCTGTTTTAGGAAAGCAAACTTTTGTTTTTCTATATGAATGTGGTGAGACTGAACAATCAAGATTGTATGGTGTGTGATGAGGAAAAGAATCTGTATTATAGCCTGGCAGCTGGCATTGATTTAAAACAATGGTCAATCTCTGTATTCTTTTCACAGCAGTTTACCTTCAGAGAACAACTCCAAACAGTTAATTGGTACATGCGAATTACTTAACCATGTAAAATAATTGCTGTTCTGTTGATTAATACTTGCGATTCACACATCTCTGCCACACTGCATATATATATGAGGGAGCGTGATCCCACTGCTTACTACTACCACAGCACTGATGGTTCTTCTGTTCCCTCAAAGCCCCTGGCCTGCTCACTGCAATATGGATGAGCCATAGCGCATCTGTGAAGTCTCTGTGGCTTGGGAGCCATGTCCCTGCTATAGCTGATGCTGGAGCCCAGAGGGTTATTAGCCACAGGGGAACTTTAAGCTGAGAGGGAAATTAATTACAGCTCTGGCAATCAGCTGTGCGGGCGTCAGCCATCGCTAATACATATAGCTATAGCTCTGCCTGACAAGATATTTACCCCCCAGTGATTGACCTCAGCCCAGGGTTAAAGCGGGATTGTCACCATAAAAATCAAACAGCAACTGGTCTGAATGTATTAAGTGATAAAGATGCTAATCCTGCATTCAACACTTTCAAAACATTTTCTGCTGTTATGGTTTGGAGTTATCACATTAGGAGCGCTGGCCCTTTAATAGCCATTGCCATTGAGTTGCATGCTGGAGGTTCTTTTTATGCATAATAATTTCCTCCTCTTCCCTTTATTTCCCAGCCTAGCTGCCTAGCTGGCTAAGGTGACTCAGCGATTAGAGGAGAAAAGAAAAAAAAAGTTAAGGGAAGAAATGACATCAGTATTTAGCCTCAAACTGTGGGCAAAATACATGGTTCCCACCAGGAACAGAATTCTCTTCAGTGAATAAAATTAACGAAATCAAAACGTGGACAGTACAATACATGTGTTATGTAAGTAGATCAAGTATGTATTTACTTATATATGTGTTTTTCTTCCCTGGCATTGTATGGCTAATCTTTAACCACTTAACGACCGCCTAACGCCGATAGGCGTCGGTGGGTCGTTAGTGGTATAGCATGGAGCGGCCTTTCCATGCCAGTTCACGGAGACTGCCTCCGTGAACAGTGTGCGAGCCGCCGATCGCGGCTCGCACGCATAATGTAAACACGCGGGAAAGGAATCCCCGCTGTTTACATCACACGGCGCTGCTGCGCAGCAGCGCCGTGACGTAGATCGGCGATCCCCGGCCTCTGATTGGCCGGGGATCGCCGGCATCTGATAGGCAGAAGCCTATCCTATCAGGCGCAGGACGGATATCCGTCCTGCGTCGCTTAGAGTTAAAGGGAGAGGGAGGGAAAGCAGGGGAGCCCGGAAAACGCTGCGGAAGGGGGCTTTGAGGACCCCCCCCCAAATCAATAGTAGCCAGTGGCGATCAGACCCCCCCTGCAGGACATCCCCCTAGTGGGGAAAAAAGGGGGGGGAAGTCTGATCGCCCTGGCTGCCAGCTGATCGGTGCTGTGGGCTGTAGAGCCCACGCAGCACCGATCATTACAAACTAGCAAGGTCCTTAAGTGGTTAAAGATGGTCACAGATGAGTATCAGTAAGGGTTAACATTAGAAATCAGTTTGGGAAGGCTAGCATTCAATGATAGGGCAGAAGAAGTTACTTTGAACTACTATTGTTAGAAGGTTATGGTTAGGATGAGGATTTGTCAGGAAAACAACATTATAATGTTCAGCAAGAAAGGTGAGGGTTAGGCATTAGAAAGGGGTTAATGTTAGCTGAGGAAGTTAGAGTTAGGTGTTGGGAAGGGTGAGGGCCCATAGAAACATTGTTTACAACAGAGTGACATAGGAAACATTACCACTAAAGATATTGCTGCATAGCTAAAACGTTATGCTGATGCCATTTCAGTTAATTCAGTGAATCTAACTTGATAAATTGGGCGCCGCCACAGTCTGTTGTAGAAATTACGGCTATGCCGGTGCCAGGGAGGTTATTTGGGAATGGGGTGAATTGTGGCTCTAGCAGGTGTCCTCTGCTATACTGCTAGTGAAACCCCGGCTTCAAAATTTAGCAGAACTCTGACTTTAATATTTTTTTATGGGAGAAAACCCCTCAATATTAAGTAGCTAGAAGTGCCTCTAAGTATTAAGCAGCTAGAGGAACCTCAATATTAAAGTGAACTTTAAGGCAAATAAAAAAAATTAGTTCTACTCACCTGGGGCTTCCCTCAGCCCCCTGCAGCTGTCCGGTACCCTCGCAGCCTCACTCCGATCCTCCAGGACCCGCCGGCGACCACTTCCGGTTTCGCCGCCAGGACCCGACAGGCTGGAAACGCCAGTGATTCTTCGCGTTCCCAGCCATAATAGCTCCCTCTATGTTGCTATAGCAGCCCTCTATGCTGCTATAGCAACATAGAGGGAGCTATTGTGGCTGGGAACGCGAAGAATCACTCGGGTTCCCAGCCTGTCGGGTCCTGGCCGCGAAACCGGAAGTGGTCGCAGCGGGTCCTGGAGGATCGGAATGAGGCTGCGAGGGCACCGGACAGCTGCAGGGGGCTGAGGGAAGCCCCAGGTGAGTAGAACTAATTTATTTAGCTTAAGTGCCTCTTTAAGCAGTTAGAGGTGTAGACTGGAGGGAGATCTCGTCAGTGGAATGCTGATACAGGTTGAGTAACCTCTCATTTACACTCTGCTCAGGAGTCAGGACTCTGCATAGGAAAGGATTGAGCTGCCTTTCCATCATCAGGCACCTGTAGGCATGTGCCTACAGTGCCTTATGGTAAATCTGGCTCGCACTGTAGTGGTCCTTTAATAATATTCTACAAAGCAATAAAAAGCACTAAATCCACACCTTTTTTTAGTTGCGGCTTTTAAAAATGTATGCCTAAAATTATATATACCTCTCTTTGTGTTGCCAAGTCCTGTAAGGCACGTAAAAAAAGGGCCTGGTGTAGTTGCAACCTCTGCATCTCCTATGGCATACCTCCCAACTTTTTGAGATAAGAAAGAGGGACACTTAAGCCACACCCCTGTCACACCTCTAGTCAAGCCCCAGGCACACCCCTAGCCACGCATAACATAAAGATTTCATAAGAAAAATATGTTGTTTTATAACTCAAACCACACTGGTCCTTTCTATCCTGATAATTTTCCTTCATAATAAAGAGACACTGAAGCGAAAACAAAAATTATGATATAATGAATTGTATGTGTAGTACGTATAATTACTAGAACATTAGTAGCAAAGAAAATATTCTCATATTTTTATTTTCAGTTATATAGTTTATTTTTTTATTTTTGTATAACATTGCATCATTCTTTAATATTTGCAGTTTGCACACTACTCAACATTGTAAATGATTTTACAGAGCAGGCCAGGGAACTTTTGAACTGTTCTCTGCAGGAAAAAAAAACAATACAGTGCTAGACACTTGAGATAATAAGCTTCAGAAGACAGAGCTCTCTGCGACTTTGAAAGTCATGGAGCTCAATGGCTCTTTTGCATAGATAACAACTGTAGTTTCGTAACTCTTCCTGCACTGGAAACAACATTATACTTATGTTTCTGCTCCTAAGGTTGTATTTCTTAGCTGTACAACACATACAAATCAGTATATCATATTTTTTTTCCGCTTCAGTGTCTCTTTAATACATGAAAATATGAACTGTATCCATTTAAAGAATGGGAATCAAAATTGGAGTCAATTAAACACATTTTCAGTAGAAAAATACATATACTTACATACATGTACATTTATGTACTCATCTGTACAGAAGTCCTGAAAGAGGGACAAATGAGGAGTAAGGAGGGACAGTGGGACATGGCTCTCAAAGAGGGACTGTCTCTCCAAAAGAGGGACAGTTGGGAGCTATGCCTATGGCTAGGACACTACAACTACTGTCACTCTTTTTCTTGCATGAAATCTTACGGAAAGATAATAAAATGATGGATGTAGCTTATTATGATGCCAGGGACTAACATTACATTTCACAATTTTATCAGTGATACTTAACTAGAATAAAGGGAGTGTTTTTCCTGCATCCCCGGGGTTCTGCTTTAGATTATGAATCTATATTTTTCCTCGGTTTTTTTGCAGATCTATCTCTTCCTCCCCTCCGCACAGTACCCAGAACTCTGCATTCTCATTAGACTCCCCAGCGTCACCAATACTAAGAAATTATCTCCCAGCTCCATGACTCCATTTCCTTCCCCATCTCGAGATCGCTTGTCTGAAATCACTCGAAATATTCAACAGCCGCTTAGACTTTTTTTTTCCTGTTGACATTATTTTCCCGATCCGCAACGCACAGCAGGCAGTTAACGGCCTTTCTCAAGGAAACTCGGGCTGAAGATATCTCAACAAGCCAAACAATTCGGTGTCTACGTGAAACGCACCTCTCAGACAAAACAAGAGCCGGCGCAATAACGTCTGTTTGAGATGGGTACAGCGATATTTCACCCATTATGGATCATAAGATCGCTTGACTGCGACACACAGCAATTGATGCTGTTTTACGTTGATGTAAACAGAGATGAAACTCATAAAGAAACATCAAAATTCTAAAGTGAAAGTTAGTTCTTTGGGAAGGAGCTGATAATGGCTATTATTACCGAGTGCATTATTCTAGGCAAAGCGGCATTTGCTTGCAAATTTCTTCCAGCAGCTAACGCCATCCATAAAATTTGGATTCTATTATAGCTCTTTAAAAAGGTTCCATTTACAAAGTCATGTTCTTCGATACAGAAGAGCAGCACAGCAGGGAATATGACCTGCAACCAGTCATCGAAATCAAGCGAAATGCGTGGCTTTAACTCTTAGTGGCCATATTTTATCAATATCTAATCTCCTAAAAACCGATGCTGTAAAATATTCCAAATCGATTTCTGGTCGAACATGCCAGATGGACGACTTTGCTTGATCGCCGGTGGTTTGGGAGCATGCCGCTAGCAATGTTTGATTTCAGGATGCCCAATGCAGCAGAAGAGCTTACTCTCAGGGTTCGAGAGTCGGGGAATCGGAATTGGAGCAATTTTTGGGGACCCGGAGTCAGACTTAGTGGTTTCATAAACTGAGGTGTTGGAGTCAGAGTTGGATGATTTTTGTACTAACTCCACAGCCCTGGTAAGTATTAGACTAAGGGCTCGTTGCCATATGTGTGCTTTCAGCTGTGCTTATGGAAACCCGATCGCAGGGACATCAGTGAGTGCACAGTCTGCACTCCCTGATGTTTCCACTCATGCGCTGTGGTTCACAGCTGAACCACAGAGCATGGTTGCCTCCATTTCGGGCGATTCGGCCCGTGATCTTATTCAGCATAATGAATGGGACCACAAGCTCCACCCACCCAGGAGTGACACGCAACGCAGAGGCCCACTAAGCACGCAGCTCAGTCTGCATTACGTAAATGGAAACGAGCCCTAAGAAGTCGGAGTCAGAACAACTATGGGTACCTGGAGTCTGAGTCAGTGGCTTCATAAACTGAGAAGTTGGTGTATGATTTCTGTACTGACTCCACAGCCCTGCTTACTCTACCTGTCCATCGGAACCTCCTCTTGCGTCTTCTCTCCACCGCCAGTGCTTCTCCCTGTCTCGTCCCTCCTGGGGAGCTATGTATCACATGTCTAAACACTAAAGGCCAAAAACTAGAGCCCTCTAGTGGTCAGTTAAGGTATGTGCCCCAGTGCCCCTAGTGTTTAGCCTCTAGTGTTTAGTCATGTGACACACAGCTCCTTGGGATAGAAGAGACAGGAAGAAGCCCTGGCAGTAAAGACAGGATATGGGAATACGTGAATCTGTGTGGATGGATTTAATCATATAGAACCGTCTCTGAGCAGATAATGATCTGCATGCCCAGCTTTATTGTTATGTCCCAGTGTAGCCTAGGGTCCTCCTTAATGGACCACTATCATGAAAAATTGTAAAATTTAAAATACATGTAAACAGATACAAATAAAAAGTATGTTTTTTTCAGAGTAAAATGAGCTATAGAGTACTGTCCTATGTTGCTGTCACTTACAGTAGTTAGTAGAAATCTGATGATACTGACAGGTTTGTGACTAGTCCCTCTCTTTATGGGGGATTCTCAGTATTTAATTTATTCTTTATAAAAGCTCTCCCTGGAAATGATCTAGGCAGTGTAATTTGCATGCCATTGACCAACCATACTGTTCACCTACAGTCAACGCTGGCTGCTGTCCATTCACCATGGTGCTGAAGAGCCAGCTAAGCTATAACCAGTGACAGGTGCTGTCCATTCACCATGGTGCTGAAGAGCCAGCTCAGCTATAACCAGTGCTGGCCACTATCCTTTCACCATGGTGCTGAAGAGCCAGATAAACTATAGCCAGTGGCAGGTGCTGTCCACTCACCATGGTGCTGAAGAGCCAGCTCAGCTATAACCTGTCTGGCCACTATCCTTTCATCATGGTGCTGAAGTGCCAGCTAAGCTATAACCAGTGCTGGCCACTGTCCATTCATCATGGTGCTGAAGAGGCAGCTCAGCTATAGCCAACGGCAGGAGCTGTCCATTCACCATAGTACTGAAGAGTCATCTTAGCTATAGCCAATGACAGGCTGCTGTCCATTCACCGTGGTACTGAAGAGTCAGCTTAGCTACAGCCAATGACAGCACGTCTATCCACCGTGGTGCTGAAGAGTCAGCTAAACTAGAACCAGTGCTGACCACTGTCCATTCACCATGGTGCTGAACATGCCTCTCATCTATAGCCAGTGTCAGCTGCAGTCAGTGAAATCTATTAGCTACACACCATAGTGCTAAAGGTCCTGCTCAGTTACAGTCTATGACAATCACTGTCCATTCAGCAATAAGTAATCTGATAAGATAACGTTACAGCCAATTGCTATGTACTCCTCAGAGACCCAGGCTGAATAGTGTAAAGGTTAAGGGCTCCGCCTCTGACACAGGAGACTAGGCTTCGAATCTCGTCTCTGCCTGCTCAGTAAGCCAGCAGCTATTCAGTAAGGAGTCTTGGGTTAGACTCCCTAACACTGCATACTGAGGGATTCCTAGTGGCTGCAGCTCAAGCGCTTTGAGTCCACCAGGAGAAAAGTACAATATACAGTAAATGTTATTTGTCTTGTAATATGCAATTCACTTTTTCTCCTGAGTCTTTTCTTAGGTGGTAATTTTTCTTCTTCTCTTTACATTAATTTGTCAGCATTTCACAATTATAAAAGTACCAAGAGTAGTAGAAAAAAATACTATCATAATAATTGTGTTTATTTTCTTGCTTGCTGGGGGTTTTAAGTTTTGACAAGGTATGAAAATATTAACTAGGAGAAAACTAAGCATAAAAAATTAATTGCATATGGGCTCCAATCTCTGTACATTCACCAAGGTGATAAATAGATCCTCCTGAGTCACCGTGGCAGCTCATGGCGATAACTTCCCTTAAAGGGGGGGGAAAAAGAGTTTAACTTACCTGGAGCTTCTACTGGCCCCCTGCAGATGTCCCGTGCCCACGCCGGGACAAACCACTTCTCTAGTCCCCCGCGGCTCAGTTTCATTTCTGGCGATTGGCCAATCGGTGGGCATGCCCGCATCCTCGATTTTGCTCCCATCACCCTCTTGTGCATGGCTGACTGGTCGGAAAGGTCCTGCTACACAAAGCCGACTGGCCAGAAACAAAACTGGCTCACTGCAGGGGACCGGAGGATTGGTTTGTCCCACAGGCACAGGACGTCTGCAGGGGGGCCGGTAGAAGCCCCAGGTAAGTTAAACTTTTTTTTCAACCTACTTAAGGTTCACTTTAACTGTAGTATTGAGGAGAAAATTCTTCTTGCTCCAAATCTCCACCCAACCAGGAAGGGAAATATATTTTTTTTATGAGGTTTTAGAACCAGATTCTGCAATCCCTTTATTAACCACCATTTGTTTTAGGAGCCTTCTTTCTGCAAGAATGGTCACATGACCACTTCCAGCCACCTTCACCAGGAAATGAAGGATGGGGGGTGGCAGCTGGAGGGTCATAGTGCTCCCATATAGCCAAAGAAAACAGTACACAGCTTCAGGCGTGCAAACAGCAATATGGGGTGATAAATAATGGATAGAAGCATTGACATTTTCACAGAACAAACATCTTTTTCTTTTTTTTAAAAGATGAATTGGTCCTGCAGATCATATACTCAGGTTTCAATCCCTTCGTGATGAGAGCAGGAGCTGCAGAAAGCTCCCATTTGTTAACTTACAAACTATTGCACTTCTTTAATAACATATTGTAAAGTGCCAATGATGCGTGGTAAGCCAAGGCTCTCAATCTCAAATGAATACTCAGCCCGCTATGAGCTACTGAGTGGCGAATTTCGGATTACTGTCATGAGTTAGTGCACACCAATGCTCATAGTGAATGTATTCACATATGTCTGTACCGATTAGCCTTCAGCTTAGTGCACAGGGCACTGATAGATTCTTACAAGCACCTCGGGCACCCCTGGGTATCACAGCTACACTGAAATGCTGCAGGCCAGGAAACTCTCCATGTTAGTGGGCGAATGGAATGGTTCTTCCACTCCAGAGTCCATGTCTTCTCTCTCTTTTTATTTCTATTATTATCTATTATTTTTATTTTCCTCTATTTTATCTCTCCTCTCTTATTTTTCCTTACTTTCTCCTCTCCTATATTTCTGTTTACTTTATGTCCCCTCTATTTTGATGCTTCTTTCCCTATTCCTTATCTCGCTTTGCTCTCTCTTCTCTTCTTTGTGTCTCATTTCTTTTGTTTTCTCTCTCTTTCATCTTTCAGCTCTCTTACTTCTCTATTCTCAGGGGCGTAACTAGAGAGGAGCAGGCCCTGCGATGAGGGATGGTCGGAAATGCCAATTTCCCAATTTCTATTTTTCCGATTTCCGAGGAGTATTTTATTAGTCATTTTTTGCATCACAGAATGAAAAAAAATGGAGAAAACGGAAATCGGAAAAATGGAAAATCAGTCTTGTGATTGGTCTAAAATAAAATTTTGCTGAAAAATTCTGCATCCTCTGATTGGTTATGAGTTGTGTAATTTGGCTAAAATTACCAAGTTGTGGTAAGTCGGATTTCCGTACCAAGTTGTGGTAAGCCGGAAGTTTGGATTTCCGATCAGAAACGCTGACATTTCAATTCGGCAGATTCCGAATGGGCATCCCTACCTACAATTGCAGGGGGCCCAGAGCTGTGGGGGGCCCAAAATACTAACCTACCCTTCCTCCTATACAGGGGACTGTACTTCAGATCAGGTGCTTTTGTGGCTACACTTGTTATGGGTGAGAAGATCATGATGGCCACACTTGTTTTATGACCCCTGTGAGATGGGGTCCAAGGCCGTGAAGGGCACCAAACATAGGGCGGCGGTAATGTTTTGCCGGGGGCCTCCTGAATTGTAGTTATTTCTCCACTGTCTATCCTGTCTCCATTATATTTATCTAATTCTCTAGCTGAGCTAAATAAATGATCTACCACCATCCACAAAGCAGTGTTATGCTATCACCCATACGCTTACACATTATTTTATGTGAGTAAAGTTTCACTGCCTGCAACATAACATCCACTAACTATAAAATAACAGCTGAGCACGCAGGGAATGCACAAACAGGCACAAATGTTGCACCTGTTAACGGCTCATTCTTTTCTGTTTTCTATAGTTAGCGCACTTTACATCCTGAGCTGTTAGACTTCACGCACATAAACTTTTACTCCTGTAACATATCATCTGTAAATCCATGTTACAGCATAATAGTGCTCTGTGTATAAACCCCACGGTCCTAATGACATGTGCAACAACAAGGAAAAAGCACCATCCAAGGCTCAGTGATGAGTGACGAAAGCCCATTCTACCACATGTTCTCGTATTCTTTATCCTGTGATGCCACACACTGTGCAAATACTGTTCTTCACTGTGGCTTCATACTGTAGATATAAAGAGGACCTGAACTCTTGCACAGGACAGAAGGAAAACAGAGAAATGCGCCCTGTATGTCTTAAAAGAGTGTTGCCTGTCTAATTACCTCTCAAATGTGACTAATCACCACTGTAATTTGATCTCTCAGCTGTGTCAGCGCAGAAAAAAGTCATTTGTAGGAGTAGGAGGATAAGTATAATTGCCTATCTCAACAGTTTATTTTCACCTTGGGGTGCACTTTAATAACCATCCTTAGGGGGTATGAGAATGAAAGTAAATGTCTGATGGAAGGACTAGTTTATTCAGCATCTATGAAGCTCCTTCGTATTGCTTGTCAGGCACCTGCAGAGTTCAATTCTATAAGACTGGAACAGGGAATTTGCTGGTGGGCTATTATTGCAGTTCTTAGAGAAGGTCAATGGGAGTTCTACTGCCAACCAAGCTATAAATAAAGCAGCAGCACGCCTAGCCCCTAGAGGAGGCTAGTGGAAGTGTTGTTATGCTCGCTTTTATAGGAGGCTAGCGGAAGTTTATTCCTGTCCCTAGAGGGGGTCACTAAAAGATGTACTTCTCAGCTTCCAGAGGAGGTCAGTGAAAGTCCCACAGCTCATTTGCCAAGGTCAGTGGAGCTGCTGCAGGTTCTGCCCCCGCAGGAGAGAAGTGCAAGCGCCAACGTTTTTAGCTTGCCTGTAGGATCCAACTTGCCAGACTTGAATGTAATATTTAATGCGACAGTTACTGGCAACCGGAACAGAAAACCAGGGGCTGAGTGCTCACATCTAGCAAAGCCATACTGCCCCATATATTTTACCAGAAAGATAGTAGCGAACAAAATGTCGTTAAAGGACCACTATTGAGAAAAGTAATAACATTTAAAATACATGAAAACACATAAATAAAAAGTACATTTTGCCCAGAGTAAAACGTGGTATAAATCACTGTCCTCCTATGTTGCTGTCACTTATAGTGGCAGCATAAATTTGACAGAACTGACAGGTTTTGGACTAGCCCATCTCCTCATGGGGCATTTTCAGGGTTTTCTTTATTTTCATAAGCACGTAGTGAATGACAGTTGCTCAGTCCAACTGCCAGAATAGTGTGCAAACAGGTAGAGGGGTGGCCTGCATCTTTGTATAGATCCTTTTAAAGGAAATGTTCCGTAAATAATAATTTAAATACTGAGAATCCCCCATGAAGAAATGGACTAGTCCAAAACCTGTTGGTTGTATCAGATTTCTACTAACTACTGTAAGTGACAGCAAAATAGGAGAAAAGTAATTTATGGATCATTTTACTCTGGGAAAAAACCTAATTTTTATTTGTGCATGTTTACATGTATTTTAAATTTTACAATTTGTGTGAGTGGCCTTAAAGACTGGTAGAAAATAGGTATTAAGGTTTTCAATTATACAATTTGTGGAATATTTAGGATACCCCCTTTCATGGTAATATCCTGGTTTCAGCATCAGAAACACTTCCTATAGCTATATATTGCTATACATGAATGTATATTGGTATGTAGCCCGTGCTCTCACTGAGGTTTAGCCTAGGCATTTTTTATGTGGAATTCTCCCCCAAGAGCCTTCTGCGAGACCAGATATTTTAACTTCTGGCTTTAGAACTCTCCGTAAATAAACATTCCGCAGAGGTCACCCGCCAGTACCAAAGATGTTAAAGGAAAGGTTCAGGGAGGGTGGGTAAAAAATAAAAATCAATTTCCACTTACCTGGGGCTTCCTCCAGCCCGTGGCAGGCAGGAGGTGCCCTCGCCGCCGCTCCGCAGGCTCCCGGTGGTCTCCGGTGGCCGACCCGACCTGGCCAGGCCGGCTGCCAGGTCGGGCTCTTCTGCGCTCCAAGGCCCGGAACTTCTGCGTCCCACGCCGGCGCGCTGACGTCATCGGACGTCCTCCAGGCTCTACTGCGCATGCGCAGTAGTTCTGCGCCTGCGCAGTAGAGCCCGGAGGACGTCCGATGACGTCAGAGCGCCGGCGTGGGACGCAGAAGTTCCGGCCTTGGAGCGCAGAAGAGCCCGACCTGGCAGCCGGCCTGGCCAGGTCGGGTCGGCCACCGGAGACCACCGGGAGCCTGCGAGCGGCGGCGAGGGCACCTCCTGCCTGCCACGGGCTGGAGGAAGCCCCAGGTAAGTGGAAATTGATTTTTATTTTTTACCCACCCTCCCTGAACCTTCCCTTTAACGCCTGATATATTTCAGGAAGTAAATCGGGGATTGACACATTTTACAATGGGCAAACATTAACTAAATAATTAATAAATGAATATTGTGAAAAAAATGGGAATACGCAATTTTATTTAATATGTTATTGTGATTCCTCTTTAAAAGAACAAGTGACACCCATGCTAACCTAGAAATAAAAAACACATATATAAGTATATAAATACTAGTTCTACTTACATAACAGATGTATTGCGCTATCCACGTAATGATTCCTGTGAATTTGATAAAGGTAAAGCAGAGAATCCTGTTCTAGACAGTTTCCATCTTGGTTACCTTTAACCTCCTGACATAATTTCCTACCTCACTCTTTTTTCTCCTCTTGCTAATTGTGTATTCGTTACCCGCCCTCCTCCCAGAGTCTTCAAACCCTCCCACTGAGGTCTATACTAGGAAATGCACTGTCTTATGTCATTAGAAGGAGGGGGAAATAAAGGGAAGAGGATGAATATAGATAAAAATACCCCCCAGCATTTAACTGTTTGGAAATGGCAATTAAAGGGCAAGTGCTCCTAAGATATGTGATAACTCCGAACCATAACAGCAGAAAAAGTTTGAAATGCAGGATTAGCATCTTTATCACTCATACCAGGTGCTGATGAAATTTGATTTTTATGGTGAAAATAAATCCTACTTTAAAGTAGGTCTATAGGATGAAAAATTGAAATCAACCACAAATCAAATTCCTGCAACTAACTATGCCTGAAAACACATTGATTGTACTTCTAAAGCCTTCTGAATCTTTAAAACTTGGAGCACTCTAAAGCTGAATAGTCACCTCACAACCCAGATGGATCCCAGCGATGTCCCACAATGATGAGCGCTCCTGGATCCAGCTTTTTGCCGGCGGGTATATGCGACGTCACGCAACAGCACACAAGGGTCGTGAAAGAGAGTTAAAGTGATCGCGGTACTCTGGGTGGGAGTTGTCGGGAATCGTAAAGATCCAATCCGTCATGACGTTCGCTGTCGATGCATGTCGCCAAATGTTATTTGCGTAATTCGCACGTCTGTACCAACATGGCGAGAGAGGGGAAACAATCGAGCGTTGCTCAAAAAATCACCATAGTGGTAGTTAGATGCACACCTCAGCATCAAGCATTGCCTCAACCCAGTGCTGCTCCACACTACTGACTGTCACTCCACTGGGCAGATTTGTACTAATCATCCAACAGTGAATATTTCAACAAAGAAAGCTATGATTTGCATACTACAACACTGGAATGGATTAATATAAACTAGGGCAAGGCAGTAGTATTGGCTGGCTCTGTTGTGAGTTGGGACAGTGGCTCAAATGATATGGCAGCCAGGCCCTTGGACATCCACCAGGCTCTAAGCACTAGCTTAGGTCACTTTTCAGTGCACTCCAAGAAAACAAGTTTGGTTAGGGACAAAACCAGCTTACTATCTGAACTGTGAAGAGCATCATACAAATGGTTTCCCCTCCCACCATCAAGCACCCATTACAAGACAGCAGTGCAGTCTCTCCCTCTCCCAGTCGGAGTTCTGCTGCACAGCCAATCACAGGAAGGCAATATACTGACAGATTCAGGTACGTATACTTTTTGAGAAATAGAACATTAGCAGCACAAATATGGGTCTCATGTTGTTTCCAGTACAGGAAGAGTTAAGAAACTTCACTCATTTATGCAAAAGAGCTTCTCTGAGCTCTCGGACCAAGCTTGGTCAGCTACCGTGCTGTTTTCTGAAGCACTTATCTCAACCTGTTTCTCACTGTTTCTTGTTTGTTTAAGTTTTTACTGCAGGAAAGTTCAAAGGTTCATTAGCTCTGCTCTGTTTCACAGTTTAATTGCTTGCCGACCGCTCCACGCCTATTGGCGTGAACGCGGCGGCAACCCTAGGACCACTCCACCCCAATTGGCGTGAAGTGCTAGGGGCGGAGATTGCAGGGATTGCGTGCCCCGATGCGCGCGCATCCCCACTGGAATGACAGAGCTCTGCTCCGTCATCAGCCTCCCAGCAGCGATCGCCACTAGGAGACTGGTAGACGGTGAAACCACCATCTACTGACATAGTACAGTGCTGCGATCTGTGGCTGCACTGTACTGAGAGGCAGGAGAGTGATTGGCTTTCATAGGCTGATGTCTACGAGAGCCGATTGCTAGGATTGGCTGGCAGGGGGAGGGAGGGCAGAGTTGGGAAAAAGTTGTACGGCCCTGCAGCGTGGCCTTAAAGCTGCAGTGGCCCTATTAGTAAAAAATTGCCTTGTCACTAGGGGGGTTTAAGACCGCAGTCCTCAAGTGGTTAAAATACAGAGTGTAATTTGTAAACTGCAATTATTAGAGAATAATGCAATGGTATAAAAAAAGCTATATAACTGAAAATAAAAATATGAGACTCTTTTCTTTGCAACCAATGTTCTATGAATGCTCCGTACTACACATACAATTCATTATATCATAAGTTATTTTCCGCTTCAGAGTCACTTTAAATGAAGCCAAAACTGGATTAAATGGTATCAATTTTTGCATCTTCCTGAAGCTTAGTTCAATGAATTCCATATGTATGCATTTTATTAATTAATTACGGCACTTGTCTGAGTAACACAGGCAACTGTTACCATGCATTTCCCAGCTTTAGTAGTTGCATCCAGCCCTCCTTAGACTTCAACTTCCAGCAGCCGCGTAGCAATTGGTATGCGCCGCGGATCTCGCCAGCCGTCAGTCAGAGGGAGCGAGATACATATGAAACAATACCTCTGGCTTTTATGTGCGGAGGATTAAAACAGATGAAAGCAGGGAGGCTGTGAAGTAAGTCTTCAAAACTCTTCTTTATTCCAGCCTCATGGGAGTTTAAACAAATCTCATGTTGCTTTTATGGCCAAACAGAAAAATAAAATAAGAAAAATAATAATCAGAATCGTAACTAACAATCTGGAAAAATTTTTGGGTACATAGGGAGGTGAAGGAAACTTTTATATTTTGAAACTAAGTTTAGCACCACAAGGTGTGGACAGCGAAAGTCCCTTAGCAACAAGCTTTTATTTAGCACTGCAGTATGAATGCCTTTAATTATCCTGTATAATAGAGTCTAGATTTTGCAGAACAACACGTGCTCATGAGGACCGGTGTACCCCCTTCCATGCAGGAACGGTTCAAGCTACAATGGGGCCCCAGGGCAAAAGTAACCTGGCAGCCCCCCTGACTCCTCCCCACCTGCTGCAGCAGTTTCACCCCCAGAGCCTCCGAGCCCTTCCCCAAATTTACTGTGCTCCCCGGGGCCCCTGCATAGTTTTTGTAGCATAGCAACTCAACTGACCCTGCTGGAACACTGCTCCATTAGTCCATTCACTCTCATCTTCATCCTCACAGGGACACCTCTTCTTAGAGACCCGAAGCATGTTATAATGTAATGACTTGCAACAGGTCATCGAGAAGGTGCAATTAGCGGGGATTAAGATGGGGAGCACAGACTAGGGATGAGCGTAATGACCTAATTACGAATTTCCGAAATTTTGCGAAATTACTACAATTACGATTTTAGCAGTAATCGAAATTTCGTAATTTTCGCAAATTACGCAAATTTTCGTAATTACGAAATTTAGTATTTTAAAGTTTGCAAAGGTTTCTATCCCTCTAGATGCCTAAAATGAATAACCAAGGAGGAGGAGGAGGAGGAGGAGGAGGAGGAGGAGGAGGAGGAGGACAGCTCTCAGAGAGAGAGAGAGAGAGAGAGAGAGAGAGAGAGAGAGAGAGAGAGAGAGAGAGAGAGAGAGAGAGAGAGAGAGAGAGAGAGAGAGAGAGAGAGAGAGAGAGAGAGAGAGAGAGAGAAGGAGGAGGAGGAGGAGGAGGAGGAGGAGGAGGAGGAGGAGGAGGACTGGGCTATTCATTTTAGGCATCTAGAGGGATAGAAACCCTTACAAACCTGATAAAGTAAAATTTCGGTTGGAGACACGAAATTCGTCATTACGGGAGTGAAATTTCGATTACGAAATTGTAAATTACGATTTGAAAATTAATTACGAAATTACGAATTTGGGTCGTAATGTTAAATTTCGCATTCGTAATAAAAGCAGTTCGAAATTTCGAAAATTTCGGCTCATCTCTAGCACAGACTAATGAGGGAGTGTGCCAGCTGGCAAGTTGCTATGCTGATGAAAAGTTTGCAGGGGTTTTGTAGAGCACAAGTCAGGGGAAGACCTGGGGAAGGCCTGGCAGCTCTCAGGGGCAACTGCCCAGGTTACCCTTATGGTAGTACCGGCCCTGCTTCTGTAGATGGCAGACTCCCACTGATAATTTACAGCTGCCTTGTGCAATCAGTCACAATGGGGAGATTAAGCCTAACCACTCTTTATGTCCATGAAGTATCCCACAGTTCTGGAAAATCTTCTATCAAGGGTTAAAAATCCAACCTTCACACTAGGGATGGATACAGAATAAGTTTTGTAAGCACCAACAAACAGTACCGGATTTACAACTCAGAGTAGGGGTGTAGCAATAGCCACAGAAGCCATAGCAGCTGCCTTGGGACTCTGCAGCATAGGGGGCCCAGGTTCTACTTAATGTATTCACCATTAACCTTCTTGTGTTTCTTCGCCCTCTGACTTTGTCTCAGTGCTCATGAACTATGAGCAGTGTTGATTGCATGAGAGTGTAAATCACCAAATTAACTACATACCCATAGGGTAGAGGCAGGTGGCATTGCTTAAGAGTGGCTACATCTGATCTGAGGGCCCCAAGAAAGTTTTGCTATGGGGCCCCATGATCTCTAGCTACACCATTGACTCAGAGGCCCATGGGCACAGGCGTTCTCGTACCCTAAACTCTGCCCCTGAACAAAGGCCACACACCCCATGGGTAAAAAACTATTCTGAACTCTAATCCCTTCCTTATGTCTCTAACTGTCCTTGACCCTCATCACTGTCTTATATCATCCTTAGTGACATGAGACAAGAATAAGGGTGTCTGAGGTTAGTGATATAAGGCAGGGATTAGACTGTAAGCCCCTGAAGTCAGTGATCTGAGGAGGGGGGCCACCTCTGCCACATAAGGCGCCAGTAGGCACTTGCCTACAGTGCCTTACAGAAAATCTGGCCCTGACAACAAAAAATAATAATTAAAAACCAGTAACAAGGAAGAAAAAGGTAGACATATCCCCAATAATCATACAGCCATGAAATGTAACAATTTATAATCGACAGTGCAAAGTCATGGGAGGGATTAGACATGGGAAGGCACACTGGACCATGAGCTCCTCTGAAGGATAGTTAGTCACATGACTAACTCTTTAAAGAACTGCAGAGCTTGTCAGCGCTATATAAACACATCACAATAATATGCAACCACCATTTACTATTTGGCTGAAAGGTCAAAACACATCAGGTATTGTGTCGCTTTTTCTATGCCTTGCATACTGCCTAGAACCCCCTGCTGTGCCTGTTGTCATCTTTCATCATTTGATGTATTCCCACTCACTGAAGTGCAGTTGCTGCCAGTGTTACAGCCTCTTTCTTCTTTACTTTGCTGTCTTCAGCTGTCAGTATCTTGCTGTATTTTATCTTCTCTCTGTACACATTAATTAAAAGCACTACATTTCTCTGTTGGTGTTAGGGCCGGATATGTACTTTTAACCGCCCAATTCCACTGTCAGCAGCTGGCACCTTCAGTATAGGAAGCCTGATGACCCTCCCTCCAGTATAGGAAGCCTGATGACCCTCCCTCCAGTATAGGGAGCCTGATGACCCTCCCTCCAGTATAGGGAGCCTGATGACCCTCCCTCCAGAATAGGGAGCCTGATGATCCTCCCTCCAGTATAGGGAGCCTGATGATCCTCCCTCCAGTATAGGGAGCCTGATGACCCTCCCTCCAGTATAGGGAGCCTGATGACCCTCCCTCCAGTATAGGTAGCCAGATGACCCTCCCTCCAGTATAGGGAGCCAGATGACCCTCCCTCCAGTATATGGAGCCTGATGACCCTCCCTCCAGTATAGGGAGCCTGATGATCCTCCCTCCAGTATAGGGAGCCTGATGAACCTCCCTCCAGTATAGGTAGCCAGAGGACCCTCCCTCCAGTATAGGTAGCTAGATGACCCTCCCTCCAGTATAGGTAGCCAGATGACCCTCCCTCCAGTATAGGGAGCCTGATGACCCTCCCCTCCTCCTCCAGTTTAGTTAGCCTGATGACACCCCCTTCTCTCCAGTATAGGTATCCTGATGACCCTCCACCCTTCCCCCTAGTATAAGAAGCCAGATTACCCTCTCTCAAATATAGGTAGCCAGGTGACCCTCCCCTAATATAGCCTGCTCTGCTACTCACCCCCCTTGATCCTCATGTGCTCTAGGCTATGGCCTATGCGGCCTTGGCTTAAATCCGGCCCTGGTTGCAGTGGCTTCTATGCTGTAGCCCTGTGGCTGGACCACCCAAAATCTGCCTCTGACACAGGAGACCGGGGTTCGAATCTCTGCTCTTTCTATTCAGTAAGCCATCACATATCCAGTAAGGATTGTAATCAGCTAATTATGAATACATGAAATTTCGTGTAAATGTTCACAATTATGTCCATACGTCATTTTGTGTATTTTTTGGCGTAATTTCATGCCAGCTATAGCAGTTAACAGCAAAGCCCCCATACCTGCTATTGTCGCTACACATGTTAAGGAGTATAGTGGGAACAAGTAAAAAAAAAGGATTTTTCAACAAGACCTTGTAGTTTTCAAGAAAATAGATTTGAAAAATGCAAAGGAAAAATGGTTTTAAAACTGTCATATTGGTTTTTAAAGTGTGTGTTTAAAAACATTTTTCTCTCTGCATTTTTATCTTCTATCTTCTCAAAAACTACAAGGTCTTTTTGTAAAAAATATTTATTTTTGTCTTGTTCCAACTACACTCCTTAAAGTGAACCTCTCGACTCAGCAGCACTGAAAAGGCCTGGTGTTTCTTTAACAGTTTCACAGCATCAGAACTTTGTTTCTCTTATACAAGCCTCATTTTAAGCTGCACAGAAGAAAACTGCCCGGGCTTTTTTCCCCTGATGCTGTGCAAAGCATGATGGGATTTCTGATTTTGTTTTTCTCGTTCTGCTGTTTTGGTGCAATTTTTTTTTTTTTACATTTTGAATTTGACATTTGAAGCCTAGCGTGTGCAGCTGGGAGGGGTAATCAGCACACAGGACAGTTGGAACTGTGTCTCCTGCTACTTGTCACCTCCTTTCAACCAAAACGATGGCTACCCCATGACAAAGATGGCAGCCCCCATGAATCACAAACATTTGCCTGTTCTTTTAAAACGGGGTGGGTAAGAGATTATATTACCTATCTATTTTAATTAACATAACTAATGTAGCTTAATGACAGTATGTTTGTTTAGGCTGAAGTTCCCCTTTAACATATTTAGTAATTTTGGTGACAACAACGCGTACAAGAGATATCGGCGTGGGAGACTTGGGCGCAGGATACAGCCGGTATATGGCTGATCCTGCTGCTGCACAAGTCCCGGCCGTGTTAATGACTATTTCCCCTCCAGGCCGCCATGGATGGTGGGGAATTATTGTGTTTTAACAGTAACTTAACAGAGTTACTCCTTGTGCACCGCTATAACTGTAATTCCTATTACGGCCTATGGTGTCGCCGGCAGCTCCAAAGTCTCCAGCGCTGGGTTCATCGCGTTCGGACAACAACATGTATGGGGGCTGCGCTATTAACCACTAAAGTCGGCACAAAAGTACATGAAAATTATGCACAATTCTAAAAAACATGGTTCCTGATTTCAATCACAGACGAAAATAATTAAAACTATTCCTGAAATTGTGCATTACGATTTTGCATTGTAATTGTAAATTTTAATGCAAAATTTCGACTATGCAAAATTTGTGCCCATCCCTAGTAAGGAGTCCTTGGGAAAGACTCAAACACTGCTAGCACCTACTGAGCGCACCCAATTGGCTGCAGCTCAAGCGCTTTGAGTCCTCCAGGGGAAAATGCAATGTAAATGTTATGTATGGGTAGCACAGTGGCATTAGTGGTTTACTGATAAGGTATTTTTGTGGCCATACATGTTATGGGTGAGAAGATCCTGATGGCCCACTTATTTTTTGACCCCTGTAAGATGTCCCCATACCCCCCCCCCCCCCCCCTTCAGGATGTGAAGGTCACCAAGAAGGGCCAGGGTAGGGTTGTAAACATTAAAGAAAACCTGAACTGAAAATTAAAAGTCAGAATAAACATACACAAGTCATACTTACCTCCCATGTAGTCTACTCTTCAATCTCTTTCTCCTCTCCCGCGTCCCGTTTGTACACTGTGATCAAGGGAATTCTCCGTCCTCCCATTTTGAAAATGACCATTACCCCATAACAGCTTTTTGGTCAGCACACTGTTAAACTGTAACATCGCCAACTTGAGCCATAGGGAAACATGGACATTGCCTGGCACGTCAGTAGTCCTCTCAGTTATAACTGACAGCAACTGATAGATTTCAGTTCTGACAAAATGTTGTCAGAACAGGAAGGGATTATTGTCAGAAGAAAATGGTGAGTTTCTGAGAGGAACTGATGGCAAGGTAACTATGTAAAGTTCATTTGAAGTTACCTCATGTGTTAATTTTAAATAATTTTACTCAGGTTCCCTTTAAGGGCCCCATCGAAGTATGGCTGGTGTGGCCCCATGATTTGAAGTAATGCCCCTGGCTGTCAGCAACCATTACATGAACCTAAAAACCACTGCACTGTGATCTCTATAGTGAGTCTGACTTATTAACATTGGAGATTGGTCCTACAATCCTTGCCTGCATCCAAGTAAACCTGAAGATACAAATAAAATAAAATAAGGTAACTATGACATTTTTTTCATAGTTTGGGCAACATTCGGGAAAATAGCAGCAGGCGGTGCAGAGGAATGTACTACTTCCTGCACTAGATGTAGCACCCCTCCCATTTCCTGCCCCATGGGCAATGTGTCTCCTCGCTCTCTACACACAGCCTGCAGTGAGTGAATGTGCAGAGCAGCAGGGTGAGTAGAGAGAAAGATTGCTGGGCTGCAGCTGGGACATTAGCAGGAAGAGGTAGCAGAATATGTTTAGTGCTTCAGAAGTTGCCTGCCATTAGTAGCCATGTGCACTGCCTGCTGCAATTAATTATTTATCCTGACCAGAGTAATTAATCAAAAATGCTGGGCAGTCTGCTGTTGCAGAAGCCAGTGGCACTGACATCTTCTGCAGCACTGTATAGAGTACAGCGTTTCATAACAATTAGCTCCGTCCACATCCTGATGACTCATTTTCCCCAAATATCCCCCAAATTTGTAGTGACACGCTGGGTTCCCCAAACCGTCAACCCTCCCATCAAAAAATTGGTTGTTTTTGGGGGGTGTCTGTAAATAATCGCCACTGAGTGTCAAAATTTCTAAGTACGCCATTGGGAGGCATCATCCACCTTGTAGCTGTAGCACTCCTGCATCTAATGACAGCGGCTGATCCAATGATGAGTGCAAGCCAACTTAGATTTTTCCATATTGTGCTTGACCTCCCTTCCATCTTGCCGCTATAGCCTGTAGAATGTTATATAGTACTTATATTGATTACATTCTTTTATTGGATTAATATATTTATATAATAAATTATTGTTATTTTTGATTTGTTTGTTGCATTCTTTCATATTTGTACCAATAGAATAGGAATTGTTCAATAAAAGAACTCATAAAGCGGGCATATCTGTATATCAGAGCTCAAAATAATTTGGGAGTCCTCCTGCCTTAAAAGGAATCTTAAATTATTTTGATATCATAGTCACAGCTTGTGTGACATCATCATAGCGGGTTCATAACCACGTCCTAATTTGTAATTTGCCTGACAAGCCCCTGGTGGAACCTCCAGGGCACATGTGCTGTATATTCACACGCCCTCTCTGTACGGGCTCCCGCGCTACCAGACATCACTGGGAGCATCCTAGACATGCACAGTTCCGATTGTTTCCAAACTGCACATGCCCAGGACGCTTCTGGGCTACCTCTGCTGGGAGCAGGATCCATAAGTGCGTTGAGTGGACAGCACATACGTCAAGCTTCAACTCAGACCAGTTGGCGCTACGAACGAGGTAGGGGCGGAACTACAAATCATGGGACACCCCATCAAAACGTTGATGGGCCCACTTAATGTTCACAAACCTTCATTTGCCTCTTCTTGGTGACACTGAAAACAAGTGTGACCATCGGGAACTTTACATCCATAACATTGTAGCCACAAAACCACCCGATCTGGAGTATCAGAGAAAGGAAAGGTTAGTAATTGGGGCCCCATATCAGCTACTTGCCGAAAGGTTTGTGAATTACTAACTGAAGCAATGAGCATCATGCAACTGCAGCAAGAGAGACTTGTTTTTATTAAATACACACATCATCCAGTGAACAATCATCTTCTATTGTTCTGATTTTATAAACAAAATCCATATTCAACATTGTGTTTGCACTAAAGGAACAAAATGCAATATTAGTGTGCGTAGAGCTGAATTAGAATGGAGTATGGCTACATCATTTTATGTGGACAGTGACTTTCCTTGTGTAACTACTGGTATAGGTAATAGGTAATAAAAAAGTAGTGTGGAGCAGTAACCCATGGCAACTCTCAAGCAATTACCTGTCATTGTTCTGGCCCTGTGAAGTGAAATGTAGTTACCATATTTGAATGCCTATTGAATATTCCCACTGCGCTCAATCCACCGCGTTTCCTGTGGCTTGGACTGATGAGTAATGGAAAAGAATGGCAGGTGACCATGCAGGACTCAGCATGAGAAATGAAAGGGGCTCAGGCAGGAAGGCAGATAAAACGAGGCCTCCTTCAAGCAATCACTTGTAATTGAGGGTTAATCGGGAACTCTTCCAACGGCTGTCTGAACAATGGATGGTGATGGAGACACTGCAGCTCGCACTGGCCCCTGACACAGAAAGAACAATGAGGCCATCAAACTTGCAAGTGTCATGTGAAGAGTTTTACTGCCCACAAGGTCAGAGGCCCGAGCGCTGGCTGAAGGGCCATAAACTAATGCTTTTAACGCCTGCTCTCAATTGATGAATAATAACAGCTAACAAGCTCCTGGATGACGGATTGGAAAGGGGACTTTGTATTATGACTCCTGAGGGATCTGCCAAGTACAGGCTCCAAGTGACAAATGACACAGCCTGGAGGGACGGTCAGCTGTGACCGTCACTCTCTAAATCTCTGGTCTTGCACATTGTGATGACATAGGGTAAGGAGTGGAGCACAATTCCTCCGGTCCTCAGGCGGTGAAAGCAACCACACCATCTTCATGGTGCAAGATGTGGTAACTGCTCTGACCTGATTCTTATAATTATGAAGAAATCTCAAAATGAAAAATCCAAGTTTAGTTACTTCAGTTTTATCCATCTTAATGTTGGAGTTAAAATGTGATAAATTCCGGAGTTAGGCCTCGAGAACAACAAATAGGGATGATTGGGTTTGGGCCACCATCAGTAGTACTCTAGTCTTCAAGTCCTGGGCCCAAGTTGAGGAGGCCCAGAATATTACCTTGCATAATAGGTCCAAGAGGCTCTAAAGCATACATTGTATGGAACCCAAAATGGATGGAGTGGATTTGGGTCAATTAAAGGGATTCTGAAGTAAAAATAAACTTGTAATATAATGATTGTATGTTTAGTACAGCTAAGAAATAAAATATTAGCAGCAGAGATATGAGAAACTCCAGTTATCTATGCAAAAGAGCTTCACTGATCTTTCTTACTTTCAAAGAGAGCTCTGTCTTCTGACAACTGTCTGTCACTGTATTTTGATTTTTCTGCAGAGGACAGTTCAAAAGTGCACTGGCCTGCTGTGTGAAATCATTTAGAATGCTGAGTGTAGTGTGTAAACTGCAAATATTAGAGAGTGATGCAATGTTATAAAAAAAAAAACTGTATAACTGAAAATAAAAATATGAGACTATTTTCTCTGTTACTAATGTTCTAGTAAATATACGTACTACACAACCAATTCATTATATCATTTTTATTTATTTTTCCGCTTCAGTGTCACGTTAAGTTAAACTCTCATTACTTGTGTTTGCCATTAAGGGATTCCATCCTTGCTCCTAAACCCCAGAAATAATTTGTGAAAAGCCTAAATTCACAAGTGGCTGCACAAGGGGAGACACATGGACCTCATCCAGCCTGGATGATCAGGGTATATAATAATGAAGGACATAGTGTGGCTCTTAAAGAGAAACTCCAACCTAGAATTGAACTTTATCCCAATCAGTAGCTGATACCCCCTTTTACATGAGAAATATAATGCTTTTCACAAACAGACCATCAGGGGGCGCTGTATGACTGATTTTGTGCTGAAACCCCTCCCACAAGAAGCTCTGAGTACCGCGGTACTTTTGGCAGTTTGTTACAATGTAACAAGGTTCACAGACAGGAATTAGCTGTTTACAGCTGTCTCTAACAGCCAAAACAGCTAGGAGCAGCTACATAACCTGCCCACAGTAAAAATGTCACCATGTAATAAATGTCAGAATGTAAATCGGGGAGAGGAAAGATTTTACAATGAGCAAACACTGACTAAATCATTTGCACATAATTATGGTAAAAAATGAAGCACTTTTTTTACCACATTATTATCACTGGAGTTCCTCTTTAAGGATCATACCGCACAGTTTGGACAAAGACAACTCATTATAAATATCTGTTTATCTTATGTTTCCTCTCTCCTTATTTGTCTTGAAAGGCCCATACCCACACAAAAACAATGCAAGTAAGCGCAATATGACAACAGTCAAACACTTTCGTCCAAAAGTCCACACTTTACACAAATGCTTCCACAGTAATCCTAGCAGGTGCAGCTTGATTGATGATTAATGGAGATTTAAGAGCGTGGCTGTGACAAGAGTGGTGGTGAGGGAGAGCAGAGCACCCAAGCCAACCAGGTGGCCAACACACAGCCGAGAGCCCAGAAAAACTATATGCAAAGTGGATATTTATAAGTTTGAACTCTTTTAAATAATACAAGTTTTAAGCATGTTTACGCTATGGTGGATGAATATGTTTTATTTGCGGTGATATGACTTTAAGTGTAACTGAGACGACGGGACATAAAAGTTTTATACATACCTAGGGCTTCCTCCAGCCACCTCCACGCTGAATACTCCCTCCCCGGCATCCTCTGCCTCCTGGAACTATTGGTAGAACCTCTTTTATCTTTGGCCAGTCGGCGTAGGCACCGTCTGCCCGCGAGCACTCGCCCGTCTACTCCTGCACCTGGGTGCCTTCTGTGCCTGCAGCGGGAGAGCGACACAGCTTCTACCAATAGATCCAGGAGGCTTTGGATGCCAGGGTGGGAGCAGTCGTCATGAAGGGGGTGGAGGAAGCCCCAGGTACGTATAAAAATGTTATTTCCCCTCGTCTCAGGTTCACATTAAGATGCCTTGTTGTCTATATTAAACCTAACCAGGAATAATAATGGGTGGATTCAGCAATGTTATCAGTATATTAAAATATAAATGGCCCTCTGCCCCTCTGCCACCCTTTGTTGTCCCTGTAGCTGCTACAGAGGTAGCTGTACATTCCCTTTACTCCCAAACAAACTCAGCCAGCAGTTTCCTGTGCACTTTACTGCATATCTCTTGTTAAAACTGGACAGTTCGGCATGTCTACGGCAAAACAACAGTATTCAGGAGCCCTGCAACACTATTAATAGGGAGAACTCGACCGGTTTGACAGGGTCTGTTATCCTCCATCATGGAATCAATACCAGTAAGACAAGACTAGATTGGCGTTAGCGTTCTCTCTGTCTCAACAAGCCTCGCCACATCCGAAGCTCCTCTGCTTGAAATGCTGGGTGGAAAGCTGGAGTCTGAGCGTTTGAAGTCTGAGCTTCCAGAGAGGCCCAACCACAGCTTTGCTGGAAGGCAGAGAGCATAGGCCTGCTACATTATTAACCAGAGAGCGGGAGGAAGATGGTCAAATGGCGCAGTACAGCGAGAGCGGAGGCTTGGCAGACATGATCATTAAATATGCTGTGTTTTCTCCAGCAGTGCAGGCGAGGGATGGAGAGGGTTGAAAACCCAGACATACCATAGCTTCAGGGTCCTGCTTGTTTTAAAGAGAGACTACAATCTCACACATTCAGGTGTGTTTCTCTCAAAGCGCAGTTTGCATCATGCACAAAACAAAGAACACAGGCTAGATATAATACCGAATTTCAGCACTTTATGAATTTTTCACACCCTTTATACAGATTCTCAGCTGAGCTGATACAAGAATGGTCTGAATTCCTTGTCATGAGTAGCCTTTTGATTTGTGAGCACTTGCACCAGTATGTGTATTTTTTGCCTGTTGCTACACTGATTACAATAAATTAGCAGTACTGGCTTTTTCCATTGCTGCACCCTCAGCCTGAGCACCAGAGCAGGATCATCTACCAGGCATCTAGGCAAGTGTTTGGGGCCTAGTGGGTGTCAAGGAGCCCATCTGCCACCTTCTTTGACCTCTCTTCACTTCAGCTTACCAAAAAGACCTCAAGTTGGCCCCAAATCTACTTCGTTGCCACGGGTCCCATTATATCTTAATACTTGTCTGCTGAGCACGCTGTTGCAGTCCATGGCAAAGGTGGATTCGGCCCACCCCTAGCTTCACCTTCTACTGGCCTAGTGCCACCAATCTTTTCTCTGCTCTCCCGTTCACAGAGCCTTCAGGCTCTTTTTACGCTTGCACTGAAAGTGTGCGTTGCATAACTTTTTTTTCCCCACAGGGTAATGCAACGCCAATGCAAGTCAATGGGGCCAATTACACTTACCTTGTCATGTCGCGCCAAAAGTATTTATCCCGCCGCACAGCCTGCAGCGTGTTACCACACTTAGTGCTCTGTGCATGGGGCATTAGAAGTCAATCGGTGGTCCAATGGGAATCCCGATGACATACTTCCTGTCTAGCAGGGAGTAGGTCAGTGAATGGGGAGCAGCACTTTCCACACTGTCGGCGCACTCTGCCGCAGGGTCATATGTCATTTTTTACGTTGCAGTGGGATACGGCAGGAGCATGGCATCGTACCGCAACGCAAACATCAGGTGTAAAAGTGGCCTCAATGGAACCTGAACTGAGAGGCATTTGGAGACTGTAACATTTATTTCCTTTTAAACAATACCAGTTGCCTGGCAGCCCTGCTGATCTTTCTGGCATCCGCATTGTCTACACACCTGAAACAAGCATGTGGTTAATCCCATCAGTTTTCTGCCAGAAACATCGGATCTGTATCCTTGTTTAGGGTCTATGGCTGAACGTATTAAAGTAGACCCAAATTAAAAATACATTTTCTAAATTATAATAATAAATAGCAGCCTTTTTTCAGCTGCATGATGACAAATATAAAATATTTTACATTTATTGGAGAAACCCCTTCCCTTCTTTTCAAATTGCTGGGATTTTTCCGGCAAACTGGTGTAGTAGATGCTGTCCGGCAAAGGGAGGAATTGCTAATGGCTGCCCCCAGTATAACCCTAGCTATGAAAAAAGAAGGGTGAAAAGCATGCACTGAAATGCTCATAGGCTTGAAGGAGAGTTTATTTATCTTTGCATGTGTCAGAGTGGTGCAACTAAACATTTTGAATTAAAAAAATGTTTGGTTTGGGTCCGCTTTAAGGTGGCCATACACTGGCAGATGGCCACCAGATTCAACCAACAGATCCCTCTCTGATTGAAATCTGATCAGGAGGGATCACCTTAAACTCCACCAACCTTCCCTTATTGCTTTTTGGTCCAATTGTAGCATTCAACGTCCACAATTCTGTGTGTTTGCTTTAATGTATTGTTTTTGTTGTGTCTCCTTTGTTACATCTCTTCCATTTCAGAATTTTTTCAGCTGTAGGGATGTTGCTTAGTTGATTATTGATGGGGTTTAAGATGCAAATGTAAGGTAGAATTGATATCGCCTGTCAGGCTATGATTAAAGGACAGCAGACCCTGAAACATGTCAGCCTGTCTTACGTATTGGCGATTTAAAAAATTCAGCAAATTAGTGGTGTGCTGTGGCCATCTATGCTGTGAACTCTTCAGTAGTAGTTACAGATTATACAAAGTCAAACTTGTAAAGGTGTTCCTAACTTCCTATAACATTTGAAACATCTGTTCCTGCCCCTCGAGGAGGTTAGTGGAAGAGCTGCAGATGCTGCCCCTACAGGAGGTTAGTGGAAAAGCTGCAGTGTTGTCCGTACAGGTGGTCAGTGGACGTTCTACTCTCTGCCCATAGAGGGTGCAAGTGGGAGGATTACTCTTCTAGCGCAAGGAATACTACTGCCCCTCGCAGGGGTCACTACAACTGTCTCCTGTCTACCTATAGGAGAAAACTTGTCAATTGTTTAACCAACGTTTACAGTTACATTACACCAGAAGGAATTGTAGGACAACTGTTCAATGAACAGGGACATCTGCCCAAGATGCCAAGTTCAAGCGACTCCCCTAACCATAGTAGTGCAGCTTGCTTCCACATACCTTCTTCTCTTGAGATCTGCATAAAAGATTCCACTCCCTTCTCCCCATAACTTCCTTCCGATGCCAGCGTGGAGACGTAGTTCCAACCCATCGCTTTCACAATGTCCACCATAGCCTGAGCTTGGAAGGAATCCGGTGGGACCACTCTGGAGAAGAAATCGTACCGCCGATCGTCACTCAGCTCTGGAGCTGTGGAACCATAGCTGATCTGCGGGATCTACAGGGAGGAAAAAGACAAAAAGATGAGAATGATTGTAATACGCATTCCTTGTGACTTGTTATTGGTTTACCAAAATGCAATCTATTTTCATGTACAAGCAGGACCCTACTTACAAACAGCTTCCGTTTGCAGCTTACAAACAGCTTCCGATTGTTTGTAAGTTGAGTCCTGTGTTATATACAGTGAAATGTGGATAAGTAATTTACATTCAGACAACTCTGGATTTGGATATATAGTGCAGATATACAGTACAAACTGTTGAAGCTTAGTGTTTAGTGGACACAAAAAGGTACCCAGTATAACAAGTTAGAACTCTTTACTGAAGGAAAGCATGCAGCTATAAATCATACACAACCATCAGGAAATGCAGCTTAGATCAGAGAAAATACTAAGTAAATACAGGAAATGACAATCCCATAAATATCACCATCGCGTCCTACACACAGTGACATCTTGTGGTTGTTTTACTATACAGCAGTTTAGGTAATCCCATTGATACTTCAACATATTCTATGTTTTTGGTTGTTTTAAACGTGTTTTAAACTTCCTATAAACCTTTATACAATATTGTAATATGTAAGAACAATAATATGTAATAAAAAACAAAACAGTATTGAATATTTTGTACATGAAGACAACTTTGTTTGTGTCTCTTTAACCCGGGTCGTTTGTAAGTAGCGGACTTTCTGTATTCATTTGCAATGCATATTTTCTTGATCATCTCATTATATATCATTAATAGTATTCATCTCTGTTGTACTGGTCTTGTCTTTTCTGTACTTTTACAAAAAAGGTTCTATGTGGCCCTGAAATGATATTTGGTGATTGGATAGTGTCTTCTGTTTTCTTGATAGAACAATAAACTTTTGGCTTCTGGATCCTCCTTTGGGATAATAGCAAAACTACAGCCACCGTCATCGCAAAAATATTTGAATTGGAATGTATGGATTGTTGGGGTGTCATGTGAGCATAATTCAAACATGAACATCCACAAATCTTGGTCTATAAAACTTTGAATGATTCCTTATCAGTGGCTGAGCAGATGCAGTCATTAGAACAATTGTGCAGAGAGCAGAACGTTTTTTCTCTTCTTGCCCTTAGTTGTCAGTCTCTCAGGACAGGGAAAAAACTTCTCCCCCCTCAGGGCCCCCTGCGGGTGCATCCCTTGCAGAGTATATTGTTATGCCCCTGTATGCCTCAATGTCACCGCTTTCATATCGGTTCACAGGCATTCAGCAGGAACACAAATCAAGGCTTTTGGAAAAACTCTGTGTAATCTACGTATGTCTGGCTTTTTATTATTATTATTTTGGGGAGGGGGAGACGACGGGTGACATTTTTCCTGCTTTATCTTCCCATTATGAGAAAAGTGTCGCCATTAGAGCCTGAAGCCTCTCCTGGAACCTCTGAATTATGCAGCCTCTGACACTGCGCTTACTTAGCAGCTGATAATTAATGCTAATGTACCGCCATACAGTGCACTTGACAACTCTTGTCTGATCTTCTTCATCCATCTCCAGTTTAACCCTTTGCAAATGACGCTCGCCTGAAACTGAGCCGAACTCTTGAAAGAGGAGAAAAAAACAGAGACGATAAACTTTCTTTAGCGGTCGTCTCAGATTAAAGGACATCTAAATGCTAACATTTACATTAGTGCACATGGAACGTGTAGATAAACTATTCGGCTGAAAATTGAGCTGTTCCATTAAGAAGTAAAATGTTAAGGATTAGCTCATCCGGAAAACTCAGTCTACAGCTCAAGAGCACCCCCATCCCCCACAGAGAAGTCCACTGTGTTATATACAGAGCCACAATCTCAGGACATACAGACTGGCTACTCTGAAGATAAAACGATATCATTACAAAGATATAATTATTTTTCTTCTAGACTCTGCCTGTTTATCATGGCAGTTTTGTCCTTATCACTCTGACAGCACCAGGTTTATACCTCCCTTGTGATCACTGCCCCTAACCAGAGATGGATTAAAATGTAATGGGGCCCTAGGCAAGGTGATCGATTTGGGGACCCCTTGTGGACTTTTTAGTAAGCTGAAGTGGAGAGAGGTCAAAGAAGGTGGCTGCTGGGCCCATTGACACCCACTTGGCCCCAAGCACCTGCCTAGGTTACCTGGTGGATGGTCCAGCTTTGCCCCTACCTTTAATTGGCTGTGCGGATGTTGGCACAGAGGTGCCAGAACAGTTTGCTCTCTAGTATGCTGCGCATGGAACACAGAGGACACATCAGAAATGAAAGAATCCAGTGAAAATAATGTAATTAAAAAAATACTTCATTTTTACAATAATTATGTATAAATGATTTAGTCAGTGTTTGCCCATTGTAAAATCTTTCCTCTCCCTGATTTACATTCTGACATTTATTACATTGTGACATTTTTACTGTTGGCAGGTGATGTAGCTGCTGCTTGCTTTATTTGGCAGTTGGAAACAGCTATTTCCCACAATGTAACAAGGTTCACAGACAGGAAACTGCCAGGAGTACCACGGTCCTCAGAGTTTCTTGTGGGACGGGTTTCACCACAATATCAGTCAAACAGCGCCCCCTGATGGTCTGTTTGTGAAAAGGAATAGATTTCTCATGTAAAAGGAGGTGTCAGCTACTGATTGGGATAAAGTTCAATTCTTGGTCGCAGTTTCTCTTTAAAGTGGATCCGAGATGAACTTTTACTCATTGCATAATTGTGTTCCTTTCCTATTGTTTATAGGGCATTCCTCAAGCCAAATACTTTTTTGTTTTTGTTTTAATACTTTAATTCCGTCTAAACTAAACAAGCGACCCCCACAGGTTTTAAAAGAACAAATGCACTTTCAGACAGTAGCAAGGGCTCATGGGAGCTCAGTCTGGGCAGGAGGAGGGGGCGGTAATACTAGCCAGAGATTGCAGAGGCAGAGGGGAGGAGGGAGGAGGAGGGGGGATTAGGTTTTTTTGCTCAAGCTACAGATAAGCCTGCCTCTGTGTAATGTTTACAAACAACATGGCTGCTGTCATTGTATAACAGGAAGAATTAATCATATTCTATTAAAGCTGTTTGCAGCTAGATTTGCTGTGTAAACTATCTAAACTTTAGATAAGATACAGTATATAGACAAGTTAATTTGTATAGTTAGTTTTTCATCTCAGATCCGCTTTAATAGAGGGGACGGGAATACATTTGGGGACACTAAGGTCATTTAAAAATTAATTACTATCCCTCCAGTTTCTAATGGTTGGCAAAAATGCCACTTTAACATAAAAAGGATCAAGACAAAATGGGAGCCTTAGGCAAGATAGCAGTTTTTGCCAACCGCTGATGGTCACCTATGTTTTTGTTGTAGGATTTGGTGGGTGCAGCATCCTCTAGGCCTCAGGGCCGGATTTCTGGCAAGGCCACATAGGCCATGGCCTAGGGCACCAGAAATTTAGGGGCGGCTCAGTGAGGGGCAGTAAAGCTGTTTTTATGCAGCTATCCCTATCTACAAAGACAGCTTTATCCTTTGAACTATCTGTCCTGTACTTGTGTCATCCCTGCAATTACTAAAATAGTTATTGTCTGTGACATCCAATGATGGAAAGTAAGTAGAATTCTCATTGGGGCACACAGAGATAACAACCATACAGACGGTATAGTTGGCCTTGGGCGGTAAAAAGTACAAATCCGGCCCTGCTAGGCCTCCTAGACCTTCTCAACTGCCTAGGGTTGCCATGTGGATGATATGGCTCTGCACTTTAGGCACAGGAGGGCATTATATACCATGAGCATTTACCAGGCAGAAATGCAAAGAACACATGACAGATTAGGCTAGGTTCACACGTGATTAAAAAACACTCCAATTCAGCGGGTGTACATATGTTCCAGTAGGTAGTTATTTGGGCACAGGGAGAAGCCGAGAGATGGTTATCCCTGCGCTAGATAATCTAGGGGAATGTAACAAATATATTCCCCTACTGATTACCTAATTTGTCCTTTTGTGGCATGATTCGGGGTTCGGCAATTTAAAGCAGCACTGAAAGGTCCTTAAAAAATAAGAGTTTCACTTACCTGGGGCTTCTGCCAGCCCCCTGCAGCCAACCTGTGCCCACAACTTCACAGACCTATCTTCCGTTCCCTTGCCGCGGCTCACTTTCACTCCTGTCGCCGGGAGCGTACTATGCAGGCGCAGTAGAGATTTTCTCATACGGCACCTGCGCAGGTCTGGCCACGGGAACGTGTACGAGGTTACACTTGTTAACAATACGGTCTATGGTGGTGCCCAAATTAGGTGCTGCATGGTGCAGGTAGTGTTGGGCGAACACCTGGATGTTCGGGTTCGGGCCGAACAGGCCGAACATGGGCCAGATGTTCGGCATGTTCGGCCCGAACGCCGAACTCAATGGGAGTCAATGGGACCCCCGAACATGCCCATTTTGGGGGCCCTATGGGGTCGCAGGCATAAGGGGGGAGCATGCCCCGGTCGCGGGGGGGGGTCGGAAATTCCCCCCACCCCCTCCGCTAGCGCTCCCCCCTCTGCCCGCTTCTCCATACAAAAAGTTTGAAACAAGTTCAATAGTACCTGGCTGGTGGCACTGGCTGGCAGTGGAGTGAGGAGGAGGAGGAGGAGTCCGAGTAGCAGAGTGACGTTGAGGCCGGGCAGCGGGCGGTTCAGCGCTAGTACCCTTGTGGTACTTCCGCCCTTTCTCTGACCTCACGTCCTCTGCGTGATGACGCATACGAGGGTACGCGTGATGCGTACCCTCGTATGCAGAGGACGTGAGGTCAGAGAAAGGGCGGAAGTACCACAAGGGTACTAGCGCTGAACCGCCCGCTGCCCGGCCTCAACGTCACTCTGCTACTCGGACTCCTCCTCACTCCACTGCCAGCCAGTGCCACCAGCCAGGTACTATTGAACTTGTTTCAAACTTTTTGTATGGGGAAGCGGGCAGAGGGGGGAGCGCTAGCGGAGGGGGTGGGGGGAATTTCCGACCCCCCCCGCGATCGGGGCATGCTCCCCCCTTATGCCTGCGACCCCATAGGGGGCATAGGGGGGCAGTATTCGGCCGAACAGGGCCCTGTTCGGCCGAACAGGGGCCCTGTTCGGCCATGTTCGGCCATGCATTCTGCAGTTCGGGCGAACCCCGAACAGTTTGGCCGAACACCACCAGGTGTTCGGCCGAACTCGAACATCACCCGAACAGGGTGATGTTCTGCAGAACCCGAACAGTGGCGAACACTGTTCGCCCAACACTAGGTGCAGGGCAGGGGCCAATGTGACCTGACTCTTGAAGGGGGGCGCAAGCGGGTGTGTAAACAGATCCTATGTTAAGCATAGGATCCATTCACACTTTACACGTAAAATGGAGCAAAACGGGACTGGGAGGGGGGAGGTGAAACACACGTAACCTACAGGCATGATTTTTTCCAGAGAACGCAGATGCTCACAGAATCCATGCAAGGCTATAAGAAATAGGCCATAAGGCTTCTGGCGTGTGATGGAACCCAACATGGGTCAGGTGACTAGCCAGGAGCTGTACACAGAGGACACAGAAAAGCTACTCGGAGCAGCAAGAAGGCTAGAAGACATCACAGGAGGCTTGTTGAGTATTTTATGCTGCACGGGGGAGGAGGGGATGGTGCTTTTTTGGATGGTTGCTCAAGCAAATGGCAAGCACATGTATCCAGAATCAGGTGATCCCTTTTGGTGCTCGATACTGAGGAAGTTGCTGTATTCCCATTGGTCCTTTGTAATCCAATTGGAGCCCTATGCCTCTCCCTGGCGCTCTGAGCTAAATACCAAGCTTGTCCCTGAGCTCAGCAGTAGTGGCAGCAGCAGTGGACGACCCAACTGGGAGCAGCTACGGCGGCAGCAGCAAGCCAGATGCACAACGGCGGTGAGTGTGGTTATCTTGCCGGACACTGCAACGGGTCACAGCATATCCACTCAGGGCAGATGGAAAGCAGAGAAACGTGGCCCCCTGTGCTTTTGTAAACAACAATCAGCTGGAGTTGGGGTGAGCAGGAGGTCTAGGATATCTTTGAGTGGGGGGGGAATCAGTAGCTGACTATAAAAGCTGTGTTGGTTAGCAAACAGTTCAGAGATGGTTTATTATACTGATATTTTTTTATTCATTTATGCTGTAAAGGCCATCTATATTTCTTAACACCAGAGCTGTATCATCCACAAGGCAATCCTA
Source organism: Hyperolius riggenbachi (assembly GCF_040937935.1). NCBI lineage: Eukaryota > Metazoa > Chordata > Amphibia > Anura > Hyperoliidae > Hyperolius > Hyperolius riggenbachi. Next base: position 80,702,355 of record NC_090654.1, read on the forward strand.
GGCAGTTGCATAGGGCCCAGAGGAGGTCTAGGGGCCTAGTGGATTTCCCCACCACCAAAAAAAAACAAAAAAAAACAACAACAGGTGACTATCAGCGGTGCTAGTGGGCAAAACTGATATCTTGCCTAGGGCCCTATTTTATCTTAATCCTTTTCTGCTTAAAACAGAATCAGGACGGTCTTGAGAGTATGAAAAAGATGCTTTCAGTTGCCGGAAACACCGCAAGTATTGGAATTACATATGCCTGTGTATTGTGTTCAGCTGTTCAGTGATCTTAGTGTGACTGCTTAGATCAGAGGCAAGTGAAATGCGATTACCATATGTCTTTGCAATGCGTTTCTGATCCATTTGCCACGCATTCGCACTGCACTTCCACCGACATCAAGGCAATCACAAGAGCACTTGAAAAGGAACAATACAGGATGCGCTGTGTTTAAAATGTAACTCCAAGTTCATTAAAAAACAACCGATACAGCCTAGAATTCTGCTGCATGAGCGCTTTTCAAATGTAGTTCAGGTTGCAGTCAGTTATTTTAGCAATTTCCAAAAAGTTAAAATGTCCCTTCTTTGCATCTATAGCAACAGCCGTGAATGTGCATCTTACTGCATGTCCAATGGCCTGTACAGTACTGGGGTAAAACTTCACATCCATAGAAAATGTGGTCCTTTGCAAAGTCCTAGAGGTTTTGAGTCCCCATGGGCTTACTGGGTACTCTGTAACACTCGCTGCCCAGCTCCTCCCTCATAGACAGTGGCATAGCAATAGGAGGTGCAGAGGTTGCAACTGCATCAGGGCCCTTGGGTCAGAGGGGCTCCGAAGGGCCCTCCCTGAACTGCAGTATTAGCTCTCTATTGGTCCTGTGCTCATAATAATCACTTCTATAGATACTTTGAACAGTGGTAATCATTAACAAACTGTTCCCCATCCCCTTCTTGCACCTCTGACACTGGGGTTGCCATTGGCAGGTTTTGGTGCGCCGTATCAATTGTGATGTATAGAGTGCTTGAGGGGCCCCATGTAAAACTTGCATTGGGGCCCACATCTCCTTAGCTACGCCACTGCTCATAGAGCCATATTAACCCATGCCTTGCACCGGGGGTGTGACTACAAATCATGCCCCCCAGCAAAACTTTGATGGGGCCCCCCCAATATTCACACCCCCTGTGGCCCTCACAGCATGGGGTCCTATCTTACAAGGGTCATAAAACAAGTGTGGATATAGTCATATATGTAGAAGCTTTCCAGAGGCGCTAATAGAATAAAAGTCACTTAAACGAGCTTAAAACCGATGGGGCAGTGGTGGGCCTATCCCTTCCATGCAGACAAAGCAAACAAAGGAAGGACTGTGGCATCAACAGTCAAACAACAATTTATTTATACTCCACAGTAAAAATGGGCAACGCGTTTCACGGGCTCAATCCCGCTTCATCAGGCCAATCAAAAAGGAGCATACAGCTTAACAGCATCAAAACCACACTGAGCGCCTCTGTGCTGGATATAGTCATCTTCACACTCATAACAAGTAGCCACATAAACACCGGGGCCCACATGCAATTCACTTTTTCTCCTGAGTTTTCTGCTAGGTGATCATTTTTTATTTTCTATTTAGAATGACTTTTCAACACTTTGCAATTGAAAAAGTACCAAAAAGTAGATTGAAAAGTACTATAAAAAAAAAAAAACTATCTAAAGTATTTTTTAGCTTGCTTGTGATTTAAAGGGCATTGTATTGATAAGTTTGAAAATATCATTTTGGAGAAAACTCAGGAGAAAAAGTTAATTGCATATGGCCCCTTATCTGAAGGACCCCTTTATTAGAGGGGGTGAAGTAGTAGTTGGGTCCCCCTGACAATTCTGCCCCCCCTCCACCCCACCCATGTGGTCACAGGGCCTGCTACCCTGTAGTTACACCCCTGTCTTGCACTGATGAACACCAACCACTCAGAAAAAGCTGTATACATGTTAGATTAGTATGACTCTGAAATGAATAGGCTATAGGCACACTTTGCACTCCAATGTTTCTGGATGTGTGCCTAACTATTAAGGACATAAAGAATTGATTCTGATATTCAGAAGTGATCACTGGTGTAGGGATTACCATAGCAGACATAGCAGTTGATAAGGGGCCCATAGACACAAGGGTGCACAGGAGCCTATTTGAAGTACAGACTGCTCAAGAATTCCCATCTTGCTGCTCAATTCATTGCATACAGCACAAGCCCTTGTTACCTCTTCTCCTATTGTCAACTTTCATATCCCAGCATCCCTGGCTGCACTGCAGAAGAAAGTATGCAGCCAGTGTGTCAGTGTCAGAACACCTGATCTGCACACTCATTCAGGTAACTGGCGTGGAAGATAGTGACACATTTGCATTTACACTATCAAATTAAATGTTTGTATCTCCGAAATTCCAGATCCCAAGGCTCACCGGAGTGACAATATGGGCAGCCGTGTCTGAAACTGCAGTACAGCTTTGGGCTGAAGTGGGAGGGGCCTCAACTTTTTATCCTCACGCTTTCCCTTTAATACAGAAAGATCAGCAGAGAGAAGCATGTGTTTTGGGCACCAACTGTGCTACAGGAAAATGGGCGCTCCATAGACCCCTGTTAATTGCAGCAATGAAGGTGCAAAGGCAATAATTTGAGTGCCGGTGGCTCCTGGCAAATAATCTGGATTGGGCAGCTGGCGCCTGATAAATGTAGCAGCGATGAAGGCATGGATATCGGTGGAAATTGCAGCAGGGTGGTCGTTAACGGGGTCGGCAAGGGGAGGGTTAGTATGAGAATAGGTTAGGACAGTGGTCCTCAAACTAAGGCCCGCGGGCCGAATGCGCCCCCCGGAGGCTTTTTCACTGGCCCATCACTCACAAAATGTATTACTTATAGATGCGGTCCACTGCACCTATAAATATTGGTGACTCGCAGATAGATTAGCAGTGCTGGTACCATCAATCCACAGGGAAGCCAGCGAGCAGTCATTCGCTGGCTTCCAATCCAATTCTGCATCAGGTGACACTGCTGTCCAATTGGATGACAGGTTGCTCCCTGAGTATGCTTCACTGTCTGGTTAAAAGAGGCTTTTTTTTTTACTATCTGCACATGCTGTATTGGGGGCATCATATCTGCTTTGGTTAAATGGGACACAAAAGGGCTGCATATGTAAACAGGTAACAGTTTACACTACCTAGCTTCAATGTAATGTTTTCTACATCATATTATGTATACTCCAGCCCCCTATTAGTTTGAAGTATGGTAACCTGGCCCTTGACCGAAAATGTTTGTGGACCCCTGGGTTAGGATTAGGTGTAAATATCTGCAAATTTTGGGATGGTAGCATTAGTTAGGGATAGTCATTGGAAGAGGTATGCCTCGAGTTAGAATAGATTAGGCTTAAAGTGTACCAGAGACGTTAAAAAAATAAAATAAAGATTTAATATACTTGTCCGGGGCTTCCCGTGCATGCGCAGAAGACACTGACTAACATGACTTAGCCAGTTACCGGGGCTGATTGCGGCTGAATGGAGGCATGCAGGAGGACGGCAAGGCTCTCAGCGGTGCTTATGGGGCTGGAAGAAGCCCTGGGTAAGAATCAAATCTTTATTATTTATTGTCTCTGGTTTCCTTTAACTATTGGCAAATGTTGCAGCAAGGGTCAGTTAGGGTTTGGCATTGGTAGAGGCTCGGCTTGTGTGAGAATTGGGGTTAAGTTAGCACTTAGTAAAATATCAGTAAAAAATAATACCGTCTATGTTGCAAAGGGTTATCAAGCGGTCCACACAAGTTAGAAATTAGCTGCCAGAGGTTAACTCCACTCCACAAATGGAACCGTAGGAAACTGTACATGCAATCCTCAGCACTGATGTGTCACCCACTCCTGCTGCTACAGCCTGCAGTCACCCAGTGCTCAAAGGGTATATAGCAGTGATGGCTAACCTTGGCACTCCAGCTGTGGTGGAACTACAAGTCCCATGAGGAATTGCAATACTCTGGCAGCTCTAAGCATAACTCAGGGAGGCAGAGGCATGGTGGTATTTGTAGTTGTGTCACAGCTGCAGTGCCAAGGTTAGCCATCGGTTGAATCGAGATAGCCCATGGTTGAATCGGGCTATCTCGATTCAACCACCTATATGTGATAAGGTGCACTTGATATTATTCAGTGCAGAGACCTTATAGGCAAATTTATACAGTGCGGGTCCAGTTTGCATGGACACACAATGTAAGTGTATTTGTTTTAATGTATGCAGATTGTTGAAATAAAAGTGTAACCCCCTGTGGCAGTAACTCTACTAAGCCTGGCCTATTGTTTGTCCTTTGGTGGTGGACACTATATACCCATTGAGCACTGGGTGACTGCAGGCTGTAGCAGCAGGAGTGGGTGACACATCAGCGCTGAGGATTGCATGTACAGTAAAAAATAATACCGATATTCCACCAACAGCTTTCTCCAGCGATCAAATTACTGCGGCGCCCTTTTTACCGTGAACCTGAACCGAGTAAAATAATATAAAGTAAACACATGGGGCTTACTTCACTAAGACAAATAGCATGTCTTATCAGAGATAGCATGCCTTATCAAAGTTATCACGCCTTATCAGAATAACATAGCGAGCGCTACAAACTTATGCCTGCTAATATGCAACTCCACTTGTCCTGCCCTGAGCCCCTGCGGGTTCGTAATGCTCGCTATGCTACTCTCATAAGGCGTGTTAACTTTGATAAGGCATGCTATTTGTCTTAGTGAATCAAGCCCATGGTGTTCCTGCAAATAAATACATGTATTACATACTTACCTCGGTGTAAGTTCCTCTCAGAAACACCCCATTTTCATGTTACAATGTTTCCTTCCAAGATTTTGTCAGAACTGAAATATATCAGGTTCTGTCAGTTATATATCAGTTGTTGTCAGTTTTAACTAAAAGGACAACTCATGTGCAAGGTAATGTCCATGTTTCCCTATGGATAAAGTGGGCGATATTACAGTTTAACAGAGTGCTGACCCAGAAGCTGTTATGGAGCACTGGACAATTTCTAAATGGAGGATGGAGAATTCCATTGATTATAGTAGACAAACAGGATGTAGGACAGGAGAAAGAGACTGATGAGTAGACTACATGGGAGGTAAGTATGACGTGTGTATGTTTATTTTGACTTCTAATTTTCAGTTCAGGTTTGCTTTAAATATACTCGTGTTATTATAGTTACCAGTCTTAGCTCAAAGCATTCCTACTCCTCCAGAAGCTAAATATAGTTACACCTCTGTCTGCATTTTTTTTAGTTCATTTATGCATTTGTTTATTTATGTATTCTGGTTCTGTATGATTTACTGCAACGCAGCAGGAGATTCACATCTCACGTGAGATATTAAAAGTGTGTTTACCAATACTTCCCCTAATCATGTTGGCTTGGAGAGGCGCTGGTGTGTGTCAGGCCCAAGGAGCCCGCCTGCCCTCCCTCTCTGCACAGCTGCACCAGGGCTCCGCCCCCTGCGCCAGCCACAGCGTGCCCCAGATAGACAGGCTGCACATCTGGCTCTCAGTGCCCCAGTGGGAATCTTCCTGTAACGGGCTTGCTGAGTTTAGCTGATGAATGAAATCAGAGAAGCCTGTCGTCTGAGGATTCGATGGGTTTTAATGTCCTTTCAGAGATTTGCAACGCTAATCCGTGTCTCATGAGATGCATGAGGGTCTGAATAATGTTCAGCCAGCACACAGGCAGCGTCACCCATGCCACATAGACAGGGAGAATTACTCCTGTCACAGAGCATGGAATTACTAACTGGAACTGAGGTGGCGCTACCCACTGCCAAGGCGACTTAAAGGAACTGTAGTGAAAATAACAATGAATACATTTGCTTTTTTTTTTTTTTTTTTTTTTTTTTTTTTTACAATATTCATTTATGAACTATTTAGTCATTGTTTGCCCATTGCTAAAACTTTCCTCTCCCTGATTTACATTCTGAAATGTAGAATAGGTGGCAATCCTATATAATAAAACCCGTGTCTCTGCGACCTGTCCCTGTGTGTGTGTCCCTGCGTTTGCGCTATTGTGCATGTGCTGCAGGGACAGCCTGGGATAGGAGCAGGACGGGTATAACAGGTGGGCATCTTTAGTCCTGAGAATTCTATGCACAGAGGGAGATAAAGTTTTCTTGACAGCTGTAAAAAGCTGTTATTTCTCACAATGCAATAAGGGTTCACAGAAAGCAAACTGTCAGGACCATGGCCCTGACATCACACTGTGGGTGGAGTTTCACCACAATATCAGGCATACAGATGTTGCTGATGATCTATTCAAGAAAAGGTCAAGATTTCTTTTGGGAAAGGGGGTACCAGCTACTGATTGGGATGAAGTTTACTCCTGGGTTAAAGTGGACCTGAACTCTTGCACAGAAGGAATTAACCATGGATGGGGTACATCTGGTAATGATGAAAGACTTCATAAACTGGAACTTTGCGCATATAGTGCTTATCTGAGCAATACAGTGGAGGGTACCATTGTGGCAGGGTGCTTAGGTTGGCTTGTGAATGGTGCGTAGTGTGGGCCGGCATATTGTTTTTAGGATTGACAGAACTGTAAACAATTTTAATTGGTTAATTGTCTGGTGTATATGCGGACCGGTATTTTGTAATAACAGCACTAATAAACTGACTTCACAGGGAATATGGACTGTTGCATACTTCATTATACCTCCCCTTCCCTTTTCCTTACTCTTGCACAGGACAGAAAAATAACAGAGAAATGCACCATGTATTCATTTAGAGAGTTAACCTGTCTAATTCTCCCTCATCTGTGGATAAATATCACTGTAATTTGATCTCTCAGCTTTGTCAGCTCAGGAATATCTCTGCCATGGCAGAACAGCTAATTTGTAAACACAGGATGTTAACAATATGTCTGCTTCCATGAACGCAGGAAGTAGACACACTGCAGTCTGTAACAAATAAATGTTTTTCTTTAAAGGTTATTATGCTGTTGTGGATCTTTTACAGCAGAGGAAGTTCTGAGTTCAGGTTCGCTTTTAAGTTCCTTTTTAAATCACATCTCTATGCAGAATAAGACAAAAAAGAGCACCAGTCACCGCTCACTCAGACTGGGACAGTGCTGGAACCAGAAAGGCCAAATCCGAGGTCAGTACAAAGAGAAGGGGGTCCGCACATGCCCTTAAATGAGTCCTTTATTTAACGTATCCAAACAACACCAAGTCACGCATCAGCAGCTGACATGTTTCAGACCTACTGGTCCTTAATCATAGCTAGAGTTAAAATGACACACAATACCTATATATATCTCACCACACCCTGTGGAGGGGGCGGCCCCGAATATCAGGGATACGCCCTCAAACTTCACAGAGGGAGGGGATATTCACAAAATCCATGGATAAGAGGTTGCTGAGTGTACGAGATCCGAAAGGATCAACACAAAGATTGATAATACAAAACTCTCAAGTGACATCCCCAATCAGATATTGTATAAAGTAAAACAATAAAAACAACAAGTGTATATAGAATAAAAAGAGAGAAAAAAAGAAGAAAGAGGCGGGCTCATTAGCAAGATTATGTAATTAAAGTTAAATCCCATCGAGAATTCAGACCCTGAGGGAGCCTAGTCCCCAACCTAAAGATCCACAAAGCCTCTCGGCTCTTTAACCGCTTAGATGCGTCACCGCCCCTCACACTCATAGAAATCCTTTCTAGGCCATGGAAAGAAAAAGAGGACATGTCGCCCTGATGTACTTGGCGAAAATGCTTCGCCACATGCGACACATTTGAGCTCAACCACCCGGGGCCGCAATAGTGCTCACCAATTCTGGCACGCAAAGGTCTAGTAGTGCATCCAACATATTGCAGGGCACAAGCGCTACACGTGATCAGATAGATAACGTGATGGGTGCCACAGTTAATGTACTGTTTAATAGGAAACCTGCGACCATTAGAGGCAGAAATAGCCTCCTGAGTCCGGGTATGGACATTACAATAACGGCAAGTCCCAACACCACAACGATACGAGCCTGTGGTATTGAGCCAAGTGGGGACCCTCGACCTAGAGTTATAGAGACTTGGGGATAAGGATTGGGCCAGGGTGGGTGCACGCCTACTCGCAAATCTAACCCCCTGCTGTAAAACACCACGTAGATCCTCATCCCCCTCTAAAATTGGAAGGTACTTTTTCAGGATCGAAACGATCATGTTAAATTCCACACTGTATGTTGTCACAAACGTGGGTTTGGGATTGTTTTCTGTGTCGCTCTGGCTAGCACCCTCCAAAAGTTGGCCTCTATCCCTAGAACTGGCCCGCATTTTGCCCCTCCTAATCATCCATTCTGGGTACCCCCTCTCACGTAGTCTCATCTCCACCTTCTTAAACTCCTCTCCGAGCCAGGCTGCCTCCGAACAATTACGGCGGGCCCTAATGAATTCCCCAACGGGGACCCCGCGAATGGTATGTGTTGGGTGACAGCTAGTGGCTCGGAGGGTGGTATTCCCACTGCAAGGTTTTCGATATGTTTTTGTCTGTATTGTTCCTCCAATGGGGTCACCCACCAAAGTAATGTCCAAGTAATCTATGGAGGTGGCGTGCCAATTGGAGGTGAATTGTAAATTGAGAGCATTCGAGTTAAGATAACTCAGAAAAACGGGGATATCACCAGAATCCCCTCTCCATACCAGGAGGAGGTCATCGATGTACCTCCCGTACCACGCAACACTCCCCAGAAGGCGGCCCCCACCCCCAAAGACGTAGCGCTCCTCCCACCACCCCATGTAAAGGTTGGCGAGGGACGGGGAAAACTTGGCCCCCATAGAAGCGCCACACCTCTGGAGGTAGAAGCCGCCATCGAACATGAAGTAATTGCGGGCCAGGAGGTACTCGACAGCCAAACAAATGAAGGTCCGGAGATCTTCAGAGTAGGTAGAGTATCTGTTAAGATGGTATTTAATGGCTTCCACAGCGGGACCATGAGGTATACATGAGTAAAGGGCCTTAACATCAATGGTGATCCAGATGTAATTTTCCTTCCAAGTGAACCCCTCCAGACTTGAGAGGAGATGCTTGGTATCCCTAATATAACCTGGGAGACGTTTCACCAATGGCTGGAGCAAAGAATCAACCCACTCACTCAGGCGCTCCCCCAGGGACCCAATTCCGGCCACAATGGGCCTGCCCTCTGGGGGAACGCCTGGTTTGTGGATTTTAGGGAGATGGTGAAAAACAGGGGTGACCGGATAGGCCACACTCAAATAATCCACCATCTTCTGGTCCAGAACACCCAAACTATGACCAAAGGACAGCAAATCCGTCAGCTCCCTCTGAAATGGCACCCGGGGATCCCCACCCAGTTTCTGATATACAGTAGGGTCATCTAATTGTCGTAATGCCTCGGTCCTATAACCGTCACTATCGAGGACGACAACAGCCCCCCCCTTATCCGCATTCCGAATAACGATATTCGAGTTATTTTTAAGTTCAGAAAGGGCCTGCCGCTCACGAAGCGACAGGTTGGACCCACCAGGTAGTCGACTACTCTCCAGTTCAACTAAATCCCTCTCCACCAACTCCTGAAAGGTCTCCACATGGTGGGTTCTGCTAGTTAGAGGGTAGAAATCTGGATTGCGGGTCCGGATTGGCCTAACATCATCAAGGGAGACTATTCCAGTGCTTTCAGACGCCAGATGATCCAAAGCCCATCTAGCACTTGTCTCATCAAAGTCCCCAATATCAGTAGTGCCAATCATAGTCCCCTGTTCACCAGTTCTACCTGTGTTCTGATCTAAAAAATGTTTCCGTAGTAAAAGACTCCGCACAAACCTGTTAACATCTATAATTGTGTCAAATACATCCATGTGATTGGTCGGTGCAAACGAAAGACCCCTACTCAAAACTCGCTCTTCCACCTCAGAAAGCACATGGCGGGAGAGATTGACTACACTGCACTCCCCATGACCCCCCAAAGTGGATCCACCAGATCTGTGTTTTAAACCTGCCCGTCTGGTCTTCCTTCTCCTCCCCTCCTGCCCTTCCTGCGACCCTTCCTCTGTCTCCTGTAATAGGTGGCCTGGCCTAAGGCGTTTTTTGTAGGCCCAGATGCAGCAGCAGCCTGTGTGGAGGAACTTTCTCCTACTGATTCAGGGGTGTCTGAAAACTCAGAGGCCTCAGGTGAACTGAAACTTACTCGTCTATTCTGCTGTCTATGGGGTCTGCGTAAGATGGGTCTAGGTGATTTGGGGGACCTCGCCACAGACTCCCACCTTCCCCATTCATAGACAACATTGGACTTGTAATCACCCACATCCCTTAAGTATTTAGATCTTTTTATTTCCGTAATGATAGATTCTAATTTAGTGATGTTATCCTGCATCCTTTTGTTCAGGACATCAAACTGTTCCATACTTCTAAATTTCACAATATTTGTTTTCAAATCCGTGATTTTAACATTCAGATCAATGAGTTTTTCTTCCTCATAGGAAATAATAAGTCTCATCAGGGCCAGGGAGCAGTCTGTTAGGATAACATTCCATTCCATGATAAATTGATCGGAATAGACTGTGGTCGGCACTTTCCTGATACGCAGTCCCCTAGGTATAATATTTTCGGCCACATACTGCTTTAAGGTAGTAAGATCCCACCAAACCTTCGTTTCTTTCTCTACAAGAGATTCCAGCTGTGAAAAGGAGGTTCTCAGGCCAATCTCTGGCTCAACCTCCCCTACATAGGGCTTTCTTGAAAAAACCGCAGCAAATTTCTGGCATCTGTTGGAATCGTAGGCTAAATCCCCCAAACCTATGAGATGTCCATCTGTGGGCCCCTCCACCGGCCGCTGGGAAGAATCTATACTCGAATGAGACACAGGGATAGAGTTAGTGGCTATCTGTATCCTTTTCATAATTTCTGCATTAGTGGGCCACTGCCATGCGGGGTCTGATCCGAGGGACCCCTCGTTAGAATGGGACGCTTGATTACTGGTAGTCTGGGGACCCAGCGGCTGGGCTTGCATGCCTTTTCCCTGTAATTCATGTTCAGAGGTATATATAGGCGGGTCAATGGCAGGTACACTAGGGGCAACAGTTTTTTCAGGTGAAAAAGAAAGATCATCAGAGGCATTGATAGATGTGGTCATTACCTGCTGGCCGCCAGCTCTCTCATGATCCCAGTCTTTCAACCGACCCTCCATCAGACGCTTGCAGTGTGGACGGGACTGCAAGCAGGCCTGCTCTGTGACAAGGCTTCCACTCGGCTCCCCTATCGATTGCTTCGGTCCGGCTCCCAGAGATGACATCACCAGAGTAGCATCCAATGACGGCACTCCGGATCCAAGTGAGTGACGTCTGCCTCGTTCTGTGAGGCCCCGAATACGGATCCCCGCACGCTCCAAAGCGACAACATGCGGAGCGACAACGGAATCCCCAAGAAGCTGCAGGCGCACACCATCTCCAGCCAGACCAGCCCCAGGAGACCGAGAGGAGCCCAGATCCTCAGCGCCGGCGCTCCCCAAGGTAAGAGCCGGCTCAGTGGGAGAATCCCTGTCAGATAGAGCCATATTGCACAGCGGGGTGTTAGATGTAGATGGTAAAGCACCAGGCTGAGTGTTCATAGCAGCCGTAGGTTTATTCTTGGATGTCTGTAAAGGTTTGGAGGCTCTGAAGTAAAGGTCCAATTTCGATTTGGAGACATTGCTGGCGCTATCCTGCGCACCTGTATTGCTCCTCAGAGCCCGCTGTTCTCTCTGTGCCATAAAAACACGATGATGCGTGTGGTGTGAGGCAAAAATCGTTTGCTTCGTATGGGTGGATGCTCACGTCTGGGAGCTGGTGAAGAAAGCCAAGCAATAAGACAAAAAAGAGCACCAGTCACCGCTCACTCAGACTGGGACAGTGCTGGAACCAGAAAGGCCAAATCCGAGGTCAGTACAAAGAGAAGGGGGTCCGCACATGCCCTTAAATGAGTCCTTTATTTAACGTATCCAAACAACACCAAGTCACGCATCAGCAGCTGACATGTTTCAGACCTACTGGTCCTTAATCATAGCTAGAGTTAAAATGACACACAATACCTATATATATCTCACCACACCCTGTGGAGGGGGCGGCCCCGAATATCAGGGATACGCCCTCAAACTTCACAGAGGGAGGGGATATTCACAAAATCCATGGATAAGAGGTTGCTGAGTGTACGAGATCCGAAAGGATCAACACAAAGATTGATAATACAAAACTCTCAAGTGACATCCCCAATCAGATATTGTATAAAGTAAAACAATAAAAACAACAAGTGTATATAGAATAAAAAGAGAGAAAAAAAGAAGAAAGAGGCGGGCTCATTAGCAAGATTATGTAATTAAAGTTAAATCCCATCGAGAATTCAGACCCTGAGGGAGCCTAGTCCCCAACCTAAAGATCCACAAAGCCTCTCGGCTCTTTAACCGCTTAGATGCGTCACCGCCCCTCACACTCATAGAAATCCTTTCTAGGCCATGGAAAGAAAAAGAGGACATGTCGCCCTGATGTACTTGGCGAAAATGCTTCGCCACATGCGACACATTTGAGCTCAACCACCCGGGGCCGCAATAGTGCTCACCAATTCTGGCACGCAAAGGTCTAGTAGTGCATCCAACATATTGCAGGGCACAAGCGCTACACGTGATCAGATAGATAACGTGATGGGTGCCACAGTTAATGTACTGTTTAATAGGAAACCTGCGACCATTAGAGGCAGAAATAGCCTCCTGAGTCCGGGTATGGACATTACAATAACTCTAGGTCGAGGGTCCCCACTTGGCTCAATACCACAGGCTCGTATCGTTGTGGTTTTGGGACTTGCCGTTATTGTAATGTCCATACCCGGACTCAGGAGGCTATTTCTGCCTCTAATGGTCGCAGGTTTCCTATTAAACAGTACATTAACTGTGGCACCCATCACGTTATCTATCTGATCACATGTAGCGCTTGTGCCCTGCAATATGTTGGATGCACTACTAGACCTTTGCGTGCCAGAATTGGTGAGCACTATTGCGGCCCCGGGTGGTTGAGCTCAAATGTGTCGCATGTGGCGAAGCATTTTCGCCAAGTACATCAGGGCGACATGTCCTCTTTTTCTTTCCATGGCCTAGAAAGGATTTCTATGAGTGTGAGGGGCGGTGACGCATCTAAGCGGTTAAAGAGCCGAGAGGCTTTTGTTGATCTTTAGGTTGGGGACTAGGTTCCCTCAGGGTCTGAATTCTCGATGGGATTTAACTTTAATTACATAATCTTGCTAATGAGCCCGCCTCTTTCTTCTTTTTCTCTCTCTTTTTATTCTATATACACTTGTTGTTTTTATTGTTTTACTTTATACAATATCTGATTGGGGATGTCACTTGAGAGTTTTGTATTATCAATCTTTGTGTTGATCCTTTCGGATCTCGTACACTCAGCAACCTCTTATCCATGGATTTTGTGAATATCCCCTCCCTCTGTGAAGTTTGAGGGCGTATGCCTGATATTCGGGGCCGCCCCCTCCACAGGGTGTGGTGAGATATATATAGGTATTGTGTGTCATTTTAACTCTAGCTATGATTAAGGACCAGTAGGTCTGAAACATGTCAGCTGCTGATGCGTGACTTGGTGTTGTTTGGATACGTTAAATAAAGGACTCATTTAAGGGCATGTGCGGACCCCCTTCTCTTTCTATGCAGAATAAATAAGATACACTATAAAACAATGAAGTGATGTTTTTATGAACAGACTAATAAAGGTACTAATAGCATGGCATAGGACAGTCAGAAGAATAAAACCACCATAAATGTTTACTTCATTACTATTAAAACAAGGACCATATATTCTACAAATTACAGTCTAAAAATAGTTGAAATGGCCAAATGAATGTAGTTCTAGCTCTCTGGGGAAAAGGTGAGCTTGAATCCGGGTTTTAAATGACAAAGGATAATGTGCAGGGGCGTAACTATAGACCCTGCAAGGGATGCAGTCGCAGGGAGGCCCAGAAGCCCCAGGGGGGCCCGTGCCCCTAACGCCCCATAACGTGCCCCTAACGCAACGCATGGTGGTGTTGAAGTTGGACGTCAGATTGAGCTGCGTTATGCAGCTCTCAAAGCAACTGCTCCAGGTTAGTGATAGGAAGTCCGGATCTTTTTAAGGATTCGGATCATTTGAATCGGATCATTGAAAAGATCTGGATCTTTGAACTGAATCATTTGAATCATTTTACTAGGGAAGCAGACTGGTTGAAATGACTAGCAGGACAGGACTTTCCCTGCACTGTACATTCTGTATGTTCTTGTTTCTTCCAGACAGACATCCACTGTGAACCGAATCTTTCATTGTGATGATCCGGATGATTCGACTCACAAAAAAGATCCGGATCAAATGAACGATTTGTTCATGATCCGGACAACACTACAGTCCTACCACGAGTCTCTGCAGTGCAGTGAATATTAATTAGCCATGTGGCTGGCGCGGAGGAGGAGGGGGGACCTCCTCCTCCAACATTACTGAGCATGTGCAAGCAGTCAAACGCTGCTTAGCCCAGTATAATGTACAGCATGCAGCACTTTGTTTAAACGTGCTGCGTTACAATGTAACGCAGCGTGGGCACTGTGAACAGCACAATTGATTTTACAGTGCTGTGAGTTAGGCTGCGTTACTGGATGCTGTAACTTGGGACTTTAACGTCTCACTGTGATACCAGCCTGAAGGCACCTATACCTAGCTAACCCATACTGACTGCACCTATACCTAGCTACCTATACTGAAGGCACTTATACTGAGTACACTTATACCTAGCTACCTATACAGGCGGCACCTATACCTAGCTACCTATACTGAAGGAACCTCTGCCTAGCTACCTATACTGAAGGCACTTATACCTAGCTACCTATACTGAAGGCACTTATACCTAGCTAACCTATACTGGTGGCACCTATACCTAGCTACCTATACTGAATGCATCTATACCTAGCAACCTATACTGAAGGAACCTATGCCTAGCTACCTATACTGAAGGCACTTATACCTAGATTATCTATACTGGCGGCACCTATATCTAGCTAACTATACTGAAGGCACCTATACCTAGCTACCTATACTGAAGGCACATATACCTAGCTAACCTATAGTGGCGGCACCTATACCTAGCTAACCTATACTGGCTGCACCTATACCTAGCTACCTATACTGAAGGCACTTATACCTATATAACCTATACTGGCGGCACCTATACCTAGCTAACCTATACTGGCTGCACCTATACCTAGCTACGTATACTGACTGCACCTATACCTAGCTACCTATACTGAAGGCACCTATACCTAGCTACCTATACTGAAGGCACTTATACCTAGCTAACCTATAGTGGCAGCACCTATACCTAGCTAACCTATACTGGCTGCACCTATACCTAGCTACCTATACTGAAGGCACCTATGCCTAGCTACTTATACTGAAGGTACTTATACCTAGCTAACCTATACTGGTGGCACCTATACCTAGCTAACCTATACTGGTGGCACCTATACATAGCTAACCTATACTAGGAGTACCTATCTATACTGGGGGCACCTACAGCTGGCTACCTATACTGGGGACACCTATGCCTGGCTACCTATACTGGGTGCACCCATACCTGACTACCTATACTGGGGGCGCAGTATGGGTTCGCAAGTCCACGGGCCTCGGGAGGTGGCACAATTTTTACACACATGCCCTGGGTGCAATTTAGCCTAGAAACTTCCCTGGGGCATTGTTTAGCTTTTGGCTGAGCAGAATGAACAGAGCGCAGAATTGCGGAGCACTGCATGGGATTGCCATGCCCTGTCAGGTAGGGTTGTTAATTACCTTGCAGGTGTGTTTCTCTTCTCTCCCAGCAGGTTCACGCTTTTCCCCCAGTATTTGGGGAGAGCTCCTCAGGTGCTAGGCTGATTGGGCTCAGGTGGAAGGAAGCAGCCAATCAGCGTCGAGTGCATAGTATAAAAGAAGGAGCAGGTGGACGGCTTCATGCGCACTTTCTTTTGAAGAGGAGCTGCCCCGCCCACCCTCCCCGTCGCTGGCCGTTAATTTATTGGGGTCATATGCCTATCCAGTTAGGCGAAGTGCATGGGAAATGGCACCCAGGTATGGGTGGTCCTTTTGGAGTGACCAGTAAAGATTACTGGCAGTTATTATAAGAACTTTCGTTTTAGTTTGTATCTCTGAATAAAGAATATTTGGTTTATTATTATTTAATAAAGTTATCAAATTTATGCAATTTTTAAACCCCAATAAAAATGGCCGCGGCCTTTACTCCAGCAATGGTTGTATTTATTGTAGTTGTTAAGCGGGTTAATGGGCATGTGCAATTCCATGCACTGCTCTATGGACGGGGAAGGGGGTGGACGAGCCAGTGGGAGTACACAGCTGGAACATCCTTTGAGGCAATCCATTCTATAAGAAGTGCCAGGGCCAAAGGGGGAGGACACCTGTACTAATTTAAGATTTCTAGCCATAATGATCAAGAACCATTGTTTTGGCCCTGGAAATTCTGAACTAAACAGAACTCCCTTGAGCCACAGAGCCACAGAAGGGTCCTTTGAAGCTGCACAATTACTTCCATGCAGCAGTCTGTGCTCAGAAAAGTATAGTCAGTCATTAATCTGAGGTATCATTCAGAGGATTCCGATATAAATAAAATGCGTGCCAGTAAGATTTCAGTGGGGTTTTTCTTTTTTTGGATTCTGTTTCTGTCACACTGATGGAGTTTAAATAAAAAACTTAGAAGCCTGCTACGGTCCCTAAACAATCTCGGCAACAAAACATCATCGATTTAAGCTATTTCAGTGTCACAGGGGTTAAGAGCGAACAAAGAATTCATCTTGAATGTTCAGAGCCAATAATAGCCCAGTAGGAACTGATTATTTCTCCACAGGTGTCCTCCAACTGTGCTCTAACTGCCAATGTTCCTCGTGCCCTCATAGAAATTACCTTTTTGCCTTTCGGATGGGTTTTGAAGCGATCCACAGAGAACAGTGTCCTCTGCATGGCTCTGTCGGGGGAGCCATATTTCCTCGTCACGGACAGACTGAGAAAAAGAGTACCAAGGCAGAAATCAAAGACCGAAAGGGCGCCATTTGCCATCGCTCAGCCCCGCAACACAACAGCTGTGAAGGTATTTTATAGCTTTTACATCTTATCAGAAAATCCTTTTCACTCTTACATGCAAGGTTGTTACGACAATCTATTGGAATTTGCTTGGCCCAGAGTAAAGTTCAAGGACTTCCCACCCCACCAGGCCTCTCCCTTGGCCATCCCTTATAGATAACTAATTGTATAAATACAGCATTAAAAAGGAATTGTAGCCAAAGACTGAACTTCATCTCAATCAGTAGCGGATACATCCTTTCCCATGAGAAAGCTTTACCTTTTCTTGAATAGATAATCAGGGGGCTCTGTATGGCTGATATTGTGGTGAAACCCCTCCCACAGTGTGATGTCATATCCATGGTCCTGACAGTTTTCTGTCTGTGAACCTTGTTGCACGGTGGGAAATAACCTGTTTCCAACTGCCAAGTAACCAATATTTCCCATTATGCATATGTATGTGTATATATATATATATATATATATATATATATATACATACATACATATATATACATATATATATATATATATATATACATATATATATATATATATATATATATATATATATATATATATATATATATATATATATATATACACAACCTTTTAGCCTATCACAATGTTAGTGGGTGGCAGTTGGTGCTGTCTAGTTTTTTTCATGTCTGCCAGTAGTAAAGGTGATGACCTTCAGGCTGATTGTGGATCATGAACAACATGAACAAATTACATGGTGAATATCAATAATTTTTTGATCTCTCTTCTTTTTTTTTAACTTTTTACTTTGCAATGTATTGATTTATATTTTCCCCTTTTCACTAGTGTTCATCTTTAAAGCCACGCTCCAGCCAACCTTCCTTTGGTTTGGATACAGCTGGGATAGGGTTAGAACCTCCATAAATTTGTTATTGTTGTCTGTGTTGCAGCTGAGGTTTACTTTCATTTTCTATACAGGTGTAACGTTGTGTACACAACTACCCTACCCAGTGGTATTGCTGGCAATGGAAGTAATCAGCCCAACAGAGTAACAGACAAAAATGCTAAATTCACAGGTCTGCAGCTATAAGAAAAAAAACTTTCTGTCTGTGTTTCTACTGGTGGTGTTTCTCCTGGCAAGACTTTACCCAGTCCTGACAATAGACAAGTCCTGACAATAAAGTCCTGATGACAATAAAACTTGTGAGGGTGTGCCCTTCTCTTCTGCTGTACAAGTCAAATAAAACACTGCTGCACTCCTGCCTCCCTCTTCCTCACTCACTGTCAGACTCCTCACACAGCACAACAAGTTGCTTTTCCCCAATGATGACCTCTTCACCTCGCTCTCCTCTCGCATCTCCTCCTACTCTGACTGCATGCTCTAACTGGAAACACACAGTATAAACATGCTGCCCCTGCAATCTCTGCACCTGATGCAAATGTTTCACCTTGCTTCATGAGAGAACCAGCCCTGCTTAGACAGTAGTATTAGGTAGCTTTTGGGCCCCCATCCCCCCCAAATAGTAGTATTAGGTAACCTTGAGGCATGCGGGGGGGGGGGGGGGGGGGAGGGTCCTTTATCACCAGACGCTCACCTATGGACTCCATAGCAACTGCTATGGTGATCCCAACACCACTTAAACCAGACCAAGTGTGAAGGATCACTTCTATTCTCCCACGATCTGAAGTCCAGGAGAAATTCAGCAGAGCACGGCTATTATACGTCTCTTTTGAAGTATTTCTTTAATGAGTGAAGAGCTATTATTATCTTCCATCAGTCATTATTACAGTGTTGCAGCGTGTTTTCTCTGTGTGAGTTATAACAAGTTAGGAGGCGTCAATCAAATCCTCCCACTGATGTCTGCGGCAGCGTCACAAATCCTGAGGCACAGCTGCTGGAGCCTGGGGTTCTGTGACAGCCACCCGAGAGGATATTTATTCCAAACATCTCTGGCGGACTGCAAACACAGGAACCCCTCCACTTCCACCTGCTGCCAATGGGGCACGTGTAACAGCCGACACCTGATGCCAGTCTCTGAGGCTGCTCCGCGGCGACCTGTCTGCTCATTAGAGAAACTAATGCTGCTTCCCTTGTGGCTCTGGTGCCGCCAAATCACTGTGTCCGCCTATTCCCATGAAACTGTGTGAAAGACTGCAGATCCGGTAGCCAGTGGCTCCAGCCTGTTGTGTGGCAATGATAAACCTCTTAGGACCCGTGTAACTTACACAAAACAACAACCGCAACTGTAGTGAAAATAAAATGAATAAAATTCCTTATTGTTTACACTATTCTTTTATAGATTATTTGTGTTTGTCCATTGTAAAATCTTTCCTCTCTCTGTGTTACATTCTGAAATGTATCACTGGTGGATGCATCTTTAGTTCTGCCAGGTGAACTGTAGGGAATGTTGGTTACTGAGAGTTCTATGCACAGAGGGAGATACTGCTTGCTTGGCAGTTGGAAATAGCTTTATTTCCACAGTTAGCTTCGCATGGTAACACATCGTGTTATGGTAACGCACTGCTGCAGTGCGTTACCTCTAAATGCACACGTTACCAGGTACAGGAAAGCATACTTTTGTTTGCCTTTATGCTTTAAGCAGTGTTCCCCAACCCTGTCCTCAAGGCCCACCAACAGTACATGTTTTGCAGGAAACCACAAACATTCACAGGTGGGGTAATTAGTGTCTCAACAGAGCTGATTACCTACCTCTGTGGATTTCCACAAAACATGCACTGTTGGTGGGCCTTGACCACAGGGTTGGGGAACACTGTGTAAAGCATAAAGGCAAACAAAATATGCTTTCCTGTACCTGGTAACGTGTGCATTTAGAGGTAACGCACTGCAGCAGTGCGTTACCATAACGCTATGCGTTACCATGCGAAGCTAACGTCCCATAGGCTTATCATTGCAGTGTGGTAAGCTGCGTTATAATACTGTATAATGCGGCTCCGCAATGTCCCACTGTGAACCTAGCCTAAAACTTTGCCTTCCCCTCCTCAGCAGAGCCACTGTGGGATTTTTTCTAAACTCTTCCAAACCTGTGGCCATCTCCACCTGCGTCACCTCAGCCTACCCCCGGCTTGGCGGATGCAGCCTAATTGGTGGCTAGGGACGTGGGTAAAGTGACAGGGGTAGGTATTTGTGTCCCTTTTTGCTGGCTTGGAAATGGCCCAATCAAACTCCACAGGAAGTGCATCTGACTGGCCCAATTTTTAAACTGTTTACAAATTGCAAGAAATTTGCATGGAAACTGGTATTATTTGCATCTCATGATCCACCTTTAGCTATGTGGACATGTAATGAATTGCATTTTCAATGGAAATTCTATAAAGCTGCAATTGCCTTGCGTTTACTTCACCAGCCGCCTGTTTTTATCTCCTAGGAGCGCCCTCTCTCCCCATCCCCCACTGGCAGTCTGTAGTCTGTCCCAACCAATCGGAGGCTTTGTTTACCTGTGATAAGATTTTTCCACCCTCATTTACACATTAAAGTTCCTGTAAAGTCTTTGCAGTTCCTCCTTCATTAGCATTCAACTCCTAACTTCATAAACTGTCAGTGATTCTGGCTGGATATGCCTCACCTTTATAATAAGTCTCTCAGAAGTGTGTGCCTTTTACGGAATTTTTCAGGGACAATCTGCCGGCCGTCCCCTCGTTCATCATGTGCGGACTGCCGGCATTGTCTGGGAGTACAGCTAATCGATACACTCACAACTATGGCTGTTTCTGCAGTTGGAACATACATGCTCTACTGCATTCTAAACTTTGCTTTTCAATATGTCTTAACACAGAACACCAGCCAAACAGCAAAGTACAAAGCTGAAACACCTGCGTGGCAATATACTCTCTACCACTACACTACAGAGCCAGGAAAGCAGCACTACTGCATCCTTCTACAGCACAACAGCTTTTCACTTATATGTGTCACGGTCCTGGTGAGGTCCTCTATGCTGTACTACCATTCCTGTAAACCAGGGCCAACTTCAGGACATCACAGGGGTGACTGCTGTATGGGGCCCGAGTGAATCTGGGGCCCGGCAAACACTGCCACACACACACCCCATCTGCAGTCTGTGTCTGTCCTTCTAGCTACCCATTATTGTGGTGAGAGGTGCCAGGAGGCTCATCCAGGAGTTACCTTAGTCAGTTAGTAAATAAAGTAAACCTGAGATGAATAGGAGAAAAGGATTTTTACTTTCCTGGGACTCCTTCTAGTCTCCCTGTAGTCTGTCAGCTCCCTTCCGGTCCGATCCGTGGAGCTCCTGTGAAGTCTACACAATTTAGATGGGTTGCAGGGCACTGCACATGCATTGTTCTGGGCCATTGTGCTCCCATTGCTAGAAGCAGTCTGCACAGTTACACTCATGGACATTAGTGTGTTCAGGCCCTCAAATATTGTGATTTGCCATGTCGAGGCAGAGGGGGTGAGGGGGGCCGAGTACGTTTGCCCAGTATGGGGCCCTAAAATTTCTGATGGTGGCCCTGCTCTAAACTACCCAAACAACTTCTGCTTCAGTTTCCAGTGCTTGAAACATGTTAGGGTGACATCACAGGTTGTACTCTTGACACGTGTCTAGGGCCTGCTCAAGGTAGAGGTATTCATTTTGCCACCAGTTATTTTGCATTGGTGCAAGGAGCTGGAATCCAGCTACTGTAAAGCCAAATGCCTGTCAAGGCTACCAAGAGGATTTTTGGCACCAGACATTTTGCTATATAATGCCTTGCAAGCAGGGGAAAAAGGGGTGCTAGTTTTGATGTCGGCCTTTAGTAACTGGCTTCAGATAGAGGTTCAGAGACACATGGTCCTGACGTCACTCTGTGGGAGGGGTTTCACCACAACATCATCCACACAGACGTCCCTGATGCACTATTAGAGAAAAGGTAAAGGTTTATCATGGGAAAGGGCGTATCGGTTTCTCATTGGGACGACGCTCAATCCTGGGTTAAAATTCCTCTAACATTTTTGAAGTAGGTGGGATTAGACATCGGGAGTTATATTCAACGAGGCGTAAGGTTAGGTAACTGAAAAGGGCTTTTATACGTACAGACAATTAAGGTGCGTACACACATACCACAACGATCATTAGTAATAAGCGAGCAACGATAGTTAAAATAGCGGTCAATAAAGCAAAGTAACACCTTTAAAAGTGGCCAACGATGCAGTAATTAAAAAGCAAATGATGCGGAAAAACTACACTATGAAAAAGTTGTTAATGCACACACTGTGGTTTGTGAACGACCGTTTCCCTAACGATCTCCATACACGTAAACTTTTATAATGAAAATCGTTTAAAAAAAAAAATCCAGCAGATTGGATCTGCCTTTTGGAATGACTTTTGTCGTTGGTAGTTGGTTTTAATGATCGTTTTGTACATTTTTACCAAAATAGTTCAAATGACTATAGTTGGATGTGTTTACAAGTCCTAACTGTCTGCTGAAGCACAGCTCCCAACTGTTTCTCTTTTTCTTTCAGAGGGACTGTCCCTCTTTGGGATCCCAATCTCTCTGTCCCTCTTTCTCCCTCTTTCAGGACTCATATACACATACCTCCCAACTTTTTGAGATAAGAAAGAGGGACACTTGAGCCACACCTCCAGTCACGCCCCTGCCACACCCCTAGTGACGCATAACATAAAAATGTCATAAGAAAAATATGTTGTTTTAGAACTCAAACCACACTGGTCTTTTCTATCCTGATCATTTTCCTTCATATTAAAGAGGCACTGAAGCGAAAACAAAAATTATGATATAATGAATTGGTTGTGTATTATGGATAATTACTAGAACATTAGTAGAAAAGAAAATATTCTCCTATTTTTATTTTCAGTTATATCGTTTTTTTTCTTATAACATTGCATCATTCTCTAATATTTGCAGTTTACACACTACTCAGCATTCTAAATGATTTTACAGAGCAGGACAGGGAACTTTTGAACTGTTCTCTGCAGAAAAAAAAACAATACAGTGTTAGACACTTGAGATAATAAGCTTCAGAAGACAGAGCTCTCTGCGACTTTGAAAGTCATGGAGTTCAATGGCACATTTGCATAGATAACAACTGGAGTTTCTTAACTCTTCCTGTACTGGAAACAATATTAGACTTATGGTTCTGCTCCTAGTGTTTTATTTCTTAGCTCTACAACACATACAAATCAGTATATCATTTTTTTTTTCCGCTTCAGTATCTCTTTAACACATGAAAATACGAAATGTATCCATTTAAAGAATGGGAATTAAGTTTAGAATCAATTAAACACATTTTCAGTAGAAAAATACATATAGTTACATACATGTATATGTACATGTATGTACTCATCTGTACAGGAGTCTTGATAGAGGAACAAATGAGGAGTAAAGAGGGACAGTGGGACATGGCTCTCAAAGAGGGACTGTCCCTCCAAAAGATGGACAGTTGGGAGCTATGTATACAGATCAATGTAAATATACGTATTTTTCTAATGAAAATGTGTTTAAATGACTTTAAACTTTATTCCCATCCTTTAAATTGATATTTTTCTTATTTGAAAATGTTAATATAAAGGAAAATGAACTAGGAAAGAAAGGACCGGTGTGGTTTGAATTACAAAACAACATATTTTTCTTATGAAATCTTTATGGTATGTGCGACTAGGGGTGTGTCAGGTGTGTGGTTAGGGGTGTGGCAGGGGTGTGACTTAAGTGACCCTCCTTATTTCAAAAAGTTGGGAGGTATGGCTGAACTATGGGGAGAAATGAGGTGTCCACCACTGAAAATGGCATCATTTCACTTAAACAATAACCTGTGTTGAAACAAAAATTAAATATTGCTGGTTAAGTACAGCTTACCCGTCTAAAGACTTCCTCAAACTAATCAGTGTTATCAGATTCATAACCAGTCCTGAAGCATGCCTGCTCTCTCCATCTACCCATCTAAGCCCTTCCCCAGTATTGACCCTTATCCCTAATGACCAATGAAGAAAAGTTTCTTTCCAACCCTTCCCATGCTTCCTCCCTTGTAGCAAAGTGTCATTTGCTACGCCTGAGCTGTAGGCTTCCGCTGAAGTCCACAAGGTCCTATTTTCCTGAGTGAAAGTTAATCACGGTGAATGCAGCCAGTAGACACTGCTGAAGTGTGAAGCCTCTCTGAGCTCCTGCAGAAGCCTCGCTGCCATTACCAATGCTTTGTGGCCTCTTATTTGATTATCTGAAGTTAAGTTTAAAGGGATTCCCGTCCCAGCAAATAAAGCCTGATTGCAGCCTCTTATTCAAGCAAAGCTTTCGCCTAGAAGCGGCCATTAAAGCAAATCAGTCTTGTCAAGCAGGTAGATGGAGCACAGTTTATTGGCCGTCGGAGGCGAGAGCAAAAGGGGCGTGCATGTACTCTGCACAATAAATACATGCAGGATTGTATAATGAAGTAAAAAAAATTGAAAAACTTAGTAACCCATAGCAACCAATCAGCAATCATCTGTCACTGTTCTGCCTGCTGTCAATTGATGCAAGATGAAAGTTGATTGTTCTTGCATATGCAGTCACATTCTAAACCAAAAAGGTTTAGGCAAGGATTAAAGTTGATAGGGGAAAAAAAAGTGTTTAGCAAAACTGAAGCTAGACAAAAAAAGTCAAATTACTTATCGAGAGGGAAGGCTGTGGATCCTATTAGAGCCTTCCCTGTCCTCGTTGGTGACCTTGTTCCAGCGCTGTAACCCGAGTTGCACGTATATGACCAACTGATTAAAAACATTTTTGGGGACCCTTGGGAGGCTTTGGGAGCACTCATGTCCCCAAAGACATGTTCCATGGGATTCAGGGCCTTCCCTTTCCATGGGAAATTTCCATCTGACTTTTTATTGCCTCAGTTTTGCTTTAAAGGGAACCTAAAGTAATTGAAAAAAGGCTAGTTTAACATACCTGGGGCTTCTACTGGCCCTCTGCAGCCACCCCATGCCCACACCGTCACTAAGTGTTCGTCCAGTCCCCTGCAGCCTCCCACCTTCGGTTCTGGTGACTTAGCGAGTCGATGGCCACTGGCACTGCTCCTGTGCATGCTCGATCATGTTCCCATCACCTGAGAATCCTGCACATGCAGAGTAGAGATTTTCTAGTAGTGATGGAATAACGATCGAGGATGCACGTGGCCAGGGCCATGCAGGCGCAGTGGCCATCAACTCGCTGAGTCGCTGGAACTGAAAGTGGGGTGATGCGAGGGGCTGGAGGAATGCTCAGTGATGGCACAGGGCGGCTGCAAAGGGCCGGTAGAAGCCCCAGGTACTTTAGGTTCCATTTAAAGCATCCAACTTAACTAATGGTTAGTATGTATAATACAGTTTTTACTACCTTAAAGAGTAACTGTCAGGCTGCAAAAGCTAATTTAAACCTCTATTCTCCTGTGTTAAACAGTTTAGAAGGAAGCCAAAAAGGCAACACTGAAGATAAAAATCTCTCTTTCATTTGATGTGTGCTTATCAGCAAAGCTGTTAGACCCAAGCTCTTAAGAAGCCGAAAGCCGCATACCATACTGCAAAGCATTCTGGGGCCCTCCCCTCGGCTGATAATGAGAAGTTACAGTGTCAAGTTACAATAGCATGTAACTCAGTCCAGCGCACAGCACTGATAAATCTCCGGACAGAGTACACTGCAGGAGTCCGCTATTGTTCCTAGCCACATGGCTAATTAATATTCACTGCACAGTAGTGTTATTCAGTACGAGCTTTTCTGTGAGTGGAATCATCAGGAAGTAGGCAGGACATGACGACACATTTGGCTTCATAGAAGACAGACAAACATGGAACCTGCCATGAGCTGTCAGGAGCATCAATCTCTGCATATACTATATAAAAATTCTGTGAAATCCAAACGTGGACAGTGAAATGCATATGTAATGTAAGTACAGCCAATATTTAGCTACTGATATATGTGTTTATTTTCTCTGAGACCTTATACCTAACAGCTCCTCTTTAAGAGCACTGCTTGCTGCAACTAACAGGGTCTGCTAACCCCAGCAGGTCCCCAAATGTACCTGGACACACAGAATTGATACAGACCTAACTCTGGCTATAATCTCCTGCCCATGCTAAACCCCCTTCCTGCTCATGCCACACCTCATCCTGCCCATGCCACAACCCATCCTGCCCGTACCATTTCCTTGCATGGCTGTTTAATGAAATGTTAAAGCCCTCATTAACCTTACCAGATTTTTTTTACTTTTACAGAATGGATGGATATTTTTGTGAAAATTATAACTATGGTGAAATGTGTTTTTTCATGCCCATGTGTTTTGATAAATATTGTCCTCTTTTCAAAAACTTGAAACTCTAACAAACACTACAGGGAAACAAAAATGTCCAATTCCATTAATCACCACTAAAAAGTAACAGATTCTCTTGGAATCTGTACTATGTATTTGAGTAAAATAAAGTTTTAGAACACAAGCTTTAGAGATCTACATGACCCCATCCAATAAACACAGACATTCTCGCTTTGTCGAGTTTTAACATCAAATGTCCATCCTGACGTACAGCATTTTTTAACAATTCTTTTATAATCTCTTGAATCTGACTGGGTGGTTGAAGAGGAAGCAGGGAAAGTAAAAAATCTCTCTCTTTAGAGCTCCAGGGTCTGGGCCTCTTTCTTCTGATCTGTAAACGTCCTTGGAGAACGAGGATTAGATCTGAAATACCTTTTAAGTCATCCATTAAAAAATATGGTTTTTGTTTCACATGCATCTTTTCTTTTTAACCCATTGATCTCAGGATACATCCACACTACTCTACAAACCGATCCGCTTTCCTCAACGGAGACCATAGGACAAAGGGACAGGTCAATGGATCCTATGTTATCTATAGGATCTATTTAGACTTGTTCAGTTTCAAGGTGTCCATTGTCTCTGTTGCATTTGTGCAGTGCTATCCAACTCCAGTCCTCAAGGGCTGAGGTCCTCACACATTTTTGGCTTAGCTCAAATTAATTCATGGGACTGAATCAGGAAAGGTGTGGTCCATCAAGTAATGATAATAATAATCTGAACATTTGTATAGCGCTTTTCTCCTGTCGGACTCAAAGTGCTCAAGAGCTGCAGCCACTTTGGATGCGCTCAAGAGGCCACCCTGCAGTGTTATGTAGTATTGCCTTGAACTCCTTACTGAATAGTTACGGACCATGGCCAGGATTCGAACCATGGACTCGCCTGTCAAAGGTGGAACCCTTAACCAGTACACATTTCTCCCTTTCTCAGTTCATCCTAAACACAGGCCCTTAAAGGGAACCTTAACTGAGAGGGATATGGATGTTTCCTTTTAAAGAATACCAGTTGCTAGTCAGTCCTGCTGATCTCTTTAATTCACCTACTATTGCAGCCACACACCTGAAACAAGCATGCAGCTAATCCAGTCTGACTTCAGTCTGAGCATCTGATCTGCATGCTTGTTAAGGGGCTGTGGCTTAAAATATTAGAGACACAGGATCAGTAGGAGAGTAAGGCAACTGGTATTATTTTAAAAGAAAAAATCCATATCCTTCCCAGTTTAGGTTCCCTTTAAGGACTGGAGTAGGACAGCCCTGCGGAAGTGAAATGCAAAGTGCAGTCCTGCTTGACTTTTCCCAGAGACCACATCATCCGCCATCACCCAAATACTCCAGGAGAACCTTGCAGCACTCGTGGTCCACCATATCCTACACCCGTGGCTCACGGACTATCTCACAAACAGGTTCCAGGTCATCAAGCTAGGTGCAATCTCCTCACACCCAAGAATCACCAACACAGGGACCCCACAAGGCTGCATCTTGTCACCAATCCTGTTCTCCCTATATATGAACTGCAGCTTTATGGAAAACAGATTTA
This sequence comes from Hyperolius riggenbachi, assembly GCF_040937935.1. Taxonomy (NCBI): domain Eukaryota; kingdom Metazoa; phylum Chordata; class Amphibia; order Anura; family Hyperoliidae; genus Hyperolius; species Hyperolius riggenbachi. The sequence continues at coordinate 80,730,255 of NC_090654.1, forward strand.
TGGCAAACTCTGTCAAACTAGTCAAATTTGCTGACGACACCACCATAGTAGGCCTCATTACCAAAAATGACGACCAGACATACTACCAGCAGGTTAACAGAATTTGCCAACCGTCAAGATGATCGTAGACTTTAGGAAGCAGGCCCCCACCCCCAATCTACATTGACGGCAGAGAAATCGAAGAGTTCCCCACCTCCTGGGCACAACCATCTCTAATGACCTGAGCTAGAAGGTCAACACCACCTCCACACAGAGGAAAGCCCTGCAGAGACTATTCTTCCTCTGCCAAGTGAAGATGTTTGGTATGGCACAGAAGCTTCTGATGTGTTTATACTATGCCACAATTAAATCTGTCCTCTGTTCTTCTTGGCTCCTCGGCCAGCGACAGACAAAAACTACAAAGGGTCATCAAATCAGCAGAGAGGATCACTGGGAATTCCTTCACCCTCTGGACCTCCTCTACAACTCCAGACTGTGCACCAGAGCACTGAGGATTGCCAATGATCTCTAACACCCAGGCCACCGCATCTTCGGACCTCGAGGAACAGTTTTTTTTCCCCCTCAGCTGTCTATTTTCTGAACTCTCTTCACACACTCCCCCTAGCGACCTCTACCTCCCCCCTTAGGTTTTTCCTTTTATCTTACAACTGACAAATCATGTTCACACTATTGTACAACGTATATATTAGGGGTCATTTTCTGTGTTAGGTTCTGCTGTATTTGAAATCTGAGCATTTTTTTGCTGTATGTGTAAATGAGTTTTCTCTACTGTATATTGACTGTACATTGAGTGTCCTGTCCTATACTTAAAGGACAAATGTAAGAAGAGGGATATGGAGGCTTCCATATTTATTTCCTTTTAAGCTATACCAGTTTCCTGGCTATCTTGCAGATCCCCTGCCTCTAATACTTTTAGCCATAGACCCTGAACAAGCATGCAGCAGCTCAGGTGTTTCTGACATTATTGTCAGATCTGACAAGAACTTCTGCATGCTTGTTTCTGGTGTTATTCAAACACTACTGCAGCTAAATAGATTAGCAGGGCTGCCAGGCAACGAATATTGTTTAAAAGGAAATACATATGGCAGCCTCCATATACTTTTCACTACAGTTGTCCTGTAATCCCGGTTTGTGGCAAGTCCAGTTCTGGGCACGACTCAGTCAGGCTTGGTGACATAAAATTATTCTGATTTCTGATGGAAAACGGACATGTCTTCAATAGGTAAATGGTGGTAATGCAATGGCTGCCGACGGACGCCAAAACGGGCTGGGTGTCACAAGAAGAGGGAGATCAGCACACATGTGTCAGTTCTACGTAGAGGAAGTGCCACAATCCAGCTACCCTTCAACACCTCAGACAGGAATGCAGTCAGTGAGAGAGGGATCAGTGTAAATACTCCACTAGTGTAAATAATAGCTCTTAAGTATTAAAAAAAATAGTGTTGCTGCACAGCAGCCCTCTTTTAACTTATTTTAAGCTGATGAAATAAAGAGCCGTGTTTTATACAAAAAAGCTATTATTTACACTGGTGGAGGTGCTGATCTCTGTCTCACGAAAAACGGGTTGGATGGCCAAATTGAATCATATATCAGAGTCGCTGTGACTGTCCATGCTGTCAGAGCGGCATAGTGTAGATCTAGCCTAATGGAAAATAAAGCACACCATTTTATAATGAGCAAATGTTAAAAATAAAACCTCAAAATGCACCTAATTACCTTCATCTCCTGACACCCTGAGCAATATTGTGCCAATCCTCCCTCCACTTTTCCAACAGCATTAGCAAAAGCATGGCGTTCTATCCTTGCCCCCAGCTTAGAATTCTTTATGTTGTGTTAGTAACACTCTCCACTGTAGCCCAGAACTAGGAAATTGACCATTTAAGAGGTTTTCAAAGAGCTTATTTTGCTGTGGGCAGTAACCAAGTTCATTGGTGGCGTAAAGAGCTCTGTTCTTATTTTATAGCTACCTTGACCTATAGCGTAGAGCTGTAATGTTTTTACAGCATTTACTAATGTACATTATAATAGAGAAATATTGACTTTTCAGCGCTCAGTGTGCGCGTGGACTGAGCTACAGTTACAAGCGGAGCTGTTATGAAGTCACCAATACAGAATATTAACAGAAACAGTCCCAAATTTGATTTGTTTCAGTGTAACCCAGAAGAGGCATTTAAATGGTTTATGAGAAGGCTCATAGAAAGCGCAATGGCCGCCTGATGCCCTATGAAACATAATGCCATTATTTTTATCTCCTACATTCCAGTAGGCCTATTTGTAAAGAGGTTTTGATCGGCTAACAGGCTGCCACTTCTTTGTACCACTCTTTCAAAAATCGAATTGCCCCATCCAGATTTCCATATTTAGAGGTAATCTGATTTGTTACAGTGACAACAATGACGGTGTTACTTTTTGGTATCCAATGGTAGTTATCCTGATATGCCGATCTGCGGATCCATTCACATGAATTGAGGCTTTGATCAGAAGTTGTATTTCCTGTGCTAGTAAGATGGTGCTTAATGCAACTATTCATTTGATTTCATGTGCTAGTAAGATGGGTTTTACATGCCACAATTCTTTTTAGCTTATAACAAATAGTGTATGTACTCTGCCTAGTTACGTTTAAAGGATACCCGAAGTGACATGTGACATGATGAGATAGAGATGTGTTTGTACAGTGCCTAGCACACAAATAACTAGGCTGTGTTCCTTTTTTTCTTTCTCTGCCTGAAAGAGTTAAATATCAGGTATGTAAGTGGCTGACTCAGGACAGGAAGTGACTACAGTGTGACCCTCACTGATAAGAAATTCCAACTATAAAACACTTTCCTAGCAGAAAATTGCTTCTGAGAGCAGGAAAGAGGTAAAAAGGGGAATTTCTTATCAGTGAGGGTCACACTGTAGTCACTTCCTGTCTGAGTCAGGACTGAGTCAGCCACTTACATACCTGATATTTAACTCTTTCAGGCAGAGAAAGAAAAAAAGGAACACAGCATAGTTACTTGTGTGCTAGGCACTGTACATACCCATGTCTATCTCATCATGTCACATGTCAGTTTGGGTATCCTTTAAACTCAGAATTTACAATGTCTCCCCATCACCAGGAATGTGAGGAATGTGATGTTTTAGCAAACAAGTGGTTTTATCTATTTGTCACTAATTAGCTAGCATCCCTGTGAGATCCACCTGAAGTTGTAATTAAAGCATCTAATGACATTTATTTATGTTTGCAAAAAAATGTTTCTCCTCCAGATGTCCAGTGTACATAAGCTGTGTGTCTAAACATCTTGTTAATATGCTTTCACAACTTTTGTTGTGAAACAAGTTGAAACACCTAAAAAACTATTTTCCTATTGATCAAAGAGCTGATAAGACTGATATGAAGTCAATCCAACAGTTGGATTGACGTCTTATCAGTCTCATCAGTTGTTTGAACAATAGCAAAATGCTTTTTTAGGTGTTTCAACTTGTTTCACAACAAAAGTTGTGAAAGCATATTAACAAGATATTTAGACACACAGCTTGACGTCAGTCTTATCAGCTCTTTGAACAACAGCAAAATACTATTTTAGGTTTTTCAACTTGTTTCACAACAAAAGTTGTGAAAGCATAAAAGACCGCTGTTAAGAGAACCAGAGACTAAGCACCCTCATGTATTTTACCATAAATATCAATGGGAACAGGACAGTAAACACCTACCCTGCTCTTTGTTTCATTCTTCTCTGCTAAATCTGCCTGTTATCAGCCCTGATAAAAATCACCCACTAAGCATTCAGTCTAGCTTTCATCGGAATGATTATAGCTGAGTCAGTCTTCTGTGATGGCTTTTCAAGCCCAAGTCTGCCCCCTTGTGGCTCTGCTTTCCTGCTATTTTTTCTCAAAGCAGCAAAGCAGAGCCACAAGGGGTCAGGCTTGGGCTTGGAAAGACATAACAGAAGGCTGATTCAGCTATAATAATTTTGGTGAAAGATAGACTGAATGCTCAGTCAGGGATTCTTATCAGGGCTGATAAAAGGCAGATTTAGCAGAGAAGAATGAAACAAAAAGCAGGTTAGGTGTTTACTGTTATGTTCCCATTGATATATATGGTAAAATACATGAGGGTGCTTCGTCTCTGGTTCACTTTAAGTCGGAACATTGTGCCATCTCTGTCCACTGTACCTCCTCTGTGCCCTCCTGTGCCTCCAGTGCCCCCCTCTGTGTCACCTCTGCCCTCTGCACCTGCTTATACAAGTTTAAAAGCCATTTTTTCTTTGATTTTTTTAAAATCGATTTTCTCAAAAACTACAAGTCCAATTTGAATTTTGTTTTACTTGTTCCCATGGAAACACAGAATCCATGCCGTTCGTATCGGCGGGTCGTTCGTAAGTCGGGGACTATCTGTACTTTGATTCACTATCACCATTAATTATATAACTAGAACTTTGTCATGTCTTACAGTATGGGGACAATAGCCAATTTGGGCAACAGTTTGTTGGGAAACTTTATCTTGATTGGATTATGCCTGCATTGTGCTATTGGATAATTTGATAGGTTTCAATAAAGGTAAGCAAGGGTTCACATTTATTAGAAAACGTGAGCATTTAGCAATTCCCTGTAAACGCAATCGCCGCATATGTAATGTATTTCAGGGGCGTCTGGCAATTTGGGTTTTATGGTTTTTTGGACAGCAGGCAAGCTTTTTTTTTTTTTTTTGCTTCTGATATGCGATTCATGTTTTGACGCAAGTCAATGGGAATGCAGAAAAATCGCGTTTTGCATGACACATTGCACGCAAAAAAAAAATCACATGTTGTAATGTGCATACAAATTCATGTGAAAATGGCAGAAATGCACACAAAATATTGCAAATGCAAATTTGTGGATAGTATGCAAAAAAAACTTTGATGAGTGTGTTTTCCTAGTATACTGGTTGCATTAGATTTATACTTGAGTTCAGACTAAATCCTTTGGTTGTTATTCTATTTTATGCGCATATAGCTTTCATCTAAAAAGGGCTTTCTTAAGAAATGTGATATCTAAATTTACAAGACCATTTTAATGTCCAATTCCAGGCACAGCCGTGTTCCCAGTCCCGTGTAGGCGTTCAGTGCAGAGCCTGTGTATCTGTGAGAAGCTTCTTCATTAACTATTTAGTGTGGAGCAAACATTTATCCTAATAAATGGGAGTACTATTGTAAAGAACAGGGAATGCTTTTGTAAAGAATAAATTAAATGCTGAGAATCCCCCGTGAATGAAGAGATGGACTAGTCAAAAACATGTCAGTACTATCAGATTTCTACCAATTACTGTATTTGACAGCATCATAAGATTTAAGTAATTTATAGCTAATTTTACTGTGAGAGAAATGTACTTTTTATTTATGTGTATTCATGTATTTTAAATTCTAAAGTTTCTTGTGATATTGGTCCTGTCGGGCAGTGTAACTGTTGGGCATGAAATCAAAAATCAATTCTTTATTTTTATCTGGTAAACAAGTAATAAGGATGCTGAGGAAAGAAAAAAGACTGCTGCACACACGTGTATACTTAACTGGGAGCATGGGAATCAAGATGCTAGTCCATGTATTGTAGGAAAAGGAATCCCGCTACACCAGCTATGATTAAGGAGCCATTCCATGCTCCGATACGCGTGAGCTTTTTTATACTGATGTTGGATCAAGAATAAAGAGTTTTTCTATTTTCACCTTACTTCTGGTGTAGCGGGATTCCTTTTCCTACAATAATAAGGATGCTAACTAGGCAATCCAAAAGTTAAAATCAATATCCCCCAGTTTACCTGACTCTTATTTGGTACACACAAAATGTGGTACACAAAAAAGAAGTTGCAGGGCATGCTGGGTTGTCCTATTTTGCTTCTCTACTTCCCCTCAGACTTAACTAATGCAGCCTGATTGGCTGAAGCCTCTTTCCCTCCTATTTTCCCCTCCCACACCTCTGTTCCTCTCTGATTGGCCAATATTTCTCATGCTGAGAAAATGCACTTTCTAGTGAAGGACGGGCACATCAGGCAGAGGAGAGTAAGGGCGGAAATTACATCAGGATTGACTTCATAATAGCCACTGTTAAAATGGGAAATGCTAATTTGGGCTTCATTTGGGAGGCGTGGCTTTGTTAGGGGCAGGGCTTAATTAGGGGCATGGTGTCCACGGGGCCAATTGCACTCTAAGCAATGGCCTGGATTGCCTTTGCTTAAAAACAGCTCTGACTTTAGATATCATTTAACACCAGTTTTTTTTCTTGCATCGTTAAATGCTACATAACACCAGTGCTGCTCGGATACCCCTTTTCAAAATCCGGATTGAATTCGGATCTGGATACCCAGATATCCGATCTGTATAGGATATCAGAGTTTGAAATTTTGGAATCTGAATCCGAATTGGATATCCAAACCCAGTATCCCAGATATCCGCCCGGATTCGGATATCTGGGTAGAAAACCGGAAGTGGGTTTTAAATAGCTTGTAAAACGTTTTTTAGGGTAAATGAGGCATGTAGCATCATGTTTTCTTTAAAGGGAAACACTTATTGATGATGTGGGGACTTTAATTCTCTCTCACTCTCTCTAGGCCTGAATGCCTTCGAAAGGGCTGTTTGCCATTGAAGGTGATTTTGGCTTCTGCACGGATATCTGAACTAACTATCCGCCCGGATTTCGCATTTCAGATGGGAAATCCGAGTTTGCTCGGATAGCGCTATTCGGATTTTAAAAAATATCCGAATTGCTCTTCAAAGTTCGGATAGTGGAAAAAGTTTGGATTATCTGGGTAGTTCGGATACCGAATATTGGATGAGCACCACTGCATAGCACTAGCAGCCAGTTAAACAAAGTACATCTGTCCAGGAGCAGTGAGTAAACAGTTCAGCAGACCAACTACCAGTTGATCACACCACTACAGTTGCCCCATCTCAAAAAGAGGGGGGAAATTTAAAGTTCCCCAGCTGCCATAGCGCCATGTGGAGCCTACACCGTTACTAGCCTCCTTTCATCCTCTATAGTAGCAAGAGTGTTAATGATGACAAGTCAGGGCTTCAAAGGGGACCGGTTTAGCGTCTCCTGTCCTTGTCTGGTAGATAATTCAGTACCAGGTGCCTCTCCCTCATCGTATCTGACTGTATGAGGCTCGAACATGACAGACGATTATTCGTTTTGAGACTGCGGAGACTGAGCGCTGTTCTCTCTGCTCAGGACAGATGTAATTGATGACGATATGTAAAATACTGCGTCTAAATAGCTGATGATCTGAGGGAAGAAGGAACAGGATGTTCTGTTGCCGGCAGCGAGGAGAAACGAGACAGAGGAGATAAGGGAGCCTCTGTTTATTGGATTCCACCCATTATTTTATTACATATGCCCCCATCGGATTAGATATGTCAGTTCTATATGGTATTATACTAACACGACCCATCTTGATAACATAATGCAGAGAGCACCATGTCATGTACAAGCACAGGGCATATCATGTGAGAGCACTAATATCACTGTATGTCAGAGCATCCTATAGCAATCTTTTCACACGCCTGGATAGTAGAGCTCAGGACATGATGCGACTAGTCACTAGTTCCAGGCATTTACAGAGATATAGGCTGCCAAAATCAAAAACAAAAAGGAAAACAAAAGTCTGATTGCAGGCACACATTTTCCAACGAGTATTTCACTGTTATCACTACCATCATTATTATCTACATCATCATCATCATCATCACCATTATCACTATCACCAGCATTATGATCATCATCCAAAAAAAGCATCATCATTGTCATGATCTTCTCACCATCATAATTATTACCATAATACAGCATCATCATCATTAATGCCATTACCATCACCATTATTATCACCAGCATTCTCATTACCATCACTACCAATCAACACTATCACCATCATCATCTCCCCTCATCATTGTCATCCTAGTTATCATTGTCATAATTACTACTGTTGTAATGATCAACAATATTACCACCATCATCTTTTTATCATGTATCAACATCATCAACACCACCACAACCACCACCACCACCATCACCACCACATTATCATTATCATCATCATCATCATCATCATCATCATCATCATCATAACCACAACCACCATCATCACCACCATCATCTTTTTATCATGTATCAACATCATCAACACCACCACAACCACCACCACCACCATCACCACCACATTATCATCATCATCATCATCATCATCATCACCACCGCCATCATCATAACCACAACCACCATCATCACCACCATCGTCATCACTACCTCCACCACCACCACCATCATAATCACCACCACACTATCATCATTATCATCATCCCCACCACCATCATCATCACCACCATCATCATCATCACCACCACATCATCATCATCACCATCACTACCCCCCCCCCCCCCCAACCACCACCACCATCATCATCATCACCACCATCATCATCACCACAACCACCATCATCACCACCATCACTACCACCTCCACCACCACCACCATCATCACCACCACATTATTATCATCATCATCATCATGACCACCATCATCATAACCACAACCACCATCATCACCACCACCATCGCCATCACTACCCCCACCACCACCACCACCACCATCATAATCACCACCACACTATCATCCTCATCATTATCATCATCCCCACCACCATCATCATCACCACCATCATCATCATCACCATCATCATCATTATCATCACCACCATCATCATCACCACCATCTTTATCACCACAACCACATCATCACCACCATCACCATCACCATCACTACCACCTCCACCACCACCACCATCCTCACCACCACCATCATAATCACCACAACCACCATCATCACTACCATCACAACCACCAGCACCATCATCACCACCACATCATCATCATCATCATCACCACATCATCACCACAACCACCATCAAAATCATCATCCTCACCGCCATAATTTTCATCACCACTGCATCATCATCATCAAAATCATAATAAACTTTGATTATAAACACTGCCACCTTAAAGACAATGAAAGCTATCATAATTACTATCACTGTAATATTCATTATCATTGTATGTTACATAGTTACATAGTTATTTAGATTGAAAAAAAGACATACGTCCATCGAGTTCAACCCGAAAATCAAGTACAACACCAGCCTGTTCCCTCACATATTACTGTTGATCCAGAGGGAGGCAAAAAACCCTTACAAGGCATAGTCCAGGTAGCCCTAAAAGGGAAACAATTCCCAACTTCAGATGGCAATCATATAAAATCCCTGGATCAACACCACTGGGCATTACCTAGTAATTGTAGCCATGGATGTCTTTCAATGCAGGGAAAGCATCTAAGCCCCCTTTAAATAATGCTGTGTACAAAATAACATCTGTCCCCTGCCTTGACAGAAAGAAGACATGCTGCATCCGCCTCTTGTTATGAACAAAGATCTGCTCAGAATGGGCTTCTGCACCTTTTCAGTCAGAGGCCCAACTTTACTGAACTTCTAAAGGCCCTTAAATGCAAGGTCAACATAAGAAATGGATACATTTAAAACAAAAAAAATAAAATAAAACAATTGCCCTGATATTAGATTAAGATGGTGACCGGTCTTACATGGAGAGGCAGGGGGAACTGTCAGACTAACAGACAGACCTACAGTAACATTCACGTACAGTCTGTATGTACAGACCGCTGCCTATAGGTATGTGTTTGTAAACAGTAATGAGATCTTTTTGGGTAGGATAAAAAAACAATAAGAGATAATAATTGTTGGAGCAGGAGCCATTAGGTAGTTGAATAAAGAGGAATTGTAGTGAAATAAAGTAATGAATAACATTAATTTTTTCAAAATAGTAATTTATAAATTATTTAGTCAGTTTTTGCCTTTTGTAAAATCTTTTCTCCCCCTGATTTACATTCTGAAATTCATCGCTAATTATATTAACCACTTCCCAAACACAGGTTTTTTTCCCCTTAAAAACCAGAGCGATTTTCACATCACGCTCCTCCCATTCATTCGCCAATAACTTATTGTTACTTATCACATTGAAATGATCTATATATTGTTTTATTAGCCACAAACTAGGCTTTCTTTGGGTGGTACGTTTTGCTAATTATTATTTTATTTTACAGGCATTTTAAAGGGAGTAATAAGAAAAAAAAAAAGAAAAAATAATTATTATTTCTCAGGTTTCAGCTATTAGGCCCCGTTCACACTTGCGTTTTGCCATGCAAACGGACCGGATCCTGATCGGATCCTGATCGGATCAGGACCTGATCCGGATCCGATCTGGATTTGGTCCGTTTGCATCAGGCATGCATCAGGCTGCCATCCGGATCCGTGGGCAAAAAATAGCGAAATTTAAATAAAAAAATGTTGGGGTCAGCAGAAGGTGCACCTGGTCAGGTTCCTCCGCTGTAGGCCTCACCCCCACCTCCGACATTCTGCCAAACAGCTCCAGCACGTCTGTCACTGCTGCTCCACTCCAGATATGCTTGGCCCATGTGTCCCCATCCGAAATGGCCGCTTGGATACGCATAGGAAGTGGGGTAGAATGTCAGGTGTTTGTAGGCAGTGTGTTCTGTGCCTTCCGTTTCCCATTGGTTTCTATGTTCCGGATGGTGCTGTCAGGCTCAGGTCCGGCTCCGGTCCGGGTGCGTGGGCCGGAGATCCGGACCCAAAAAATAGCGCATGTTGGAAAAGTGTCCGGAGTCCGGATCAGGTCCGGCTCCGTACTGTACGGAACGGACACGTGTGAACGTCCGCATAGCCTTTGCATTGCTATGCGGAACTTACGTTCCGTTTGTACAGTATACGGTCCGGATCCGGCCCGGCGAATCCGGACAGGGAACGCTAATGTGAACCGGGTCTTATAGCTGTAAAATAAAATGTGCTACAATAGATAAAACCAACACCTTTTATTTGCCCATTTGTCACAGTTATTGCAACATTTAACCACTTCCCAACCACAGTTTTTCCCCTTAAGAACCAGAGCAATTTTCATATCATGCTCCTTCCATTAATTCGCTAATAACATTATCGTTAATAACCACATAGAAATGGTCTATATATTGTTTTTTTCGCCACCAATAAGGCTTTCTTTGGGTGGTACATTTTGCTAAGAGTTATTTTATGTTACATACATTTTAAAGGGAACAATAAGAAAAAAATGAAAAAAATTCATTTCTCCTCAGTTTTCGGCCATTATAGTTTTAAAATAAAACATGCTCTGTAATTAAAACCCACACATTTTATTTGCCCATTTGTCCCGGTTATTGCAACATTTAATATTTCCCTAGGTCAATGTATGGCGCCAATATTTTACCTGGAAATAAAGGTGCATTTTATCAGTTTAGTGGTTTCTAATTATATATATTGAATTAAAATCCTTTTACAAAATTAACAGTAATATTCCTTCCTGACATTAACATATTAAAACGTCTATAAGTGAACACTTTTTTTTTATTATTATTATTTTAAAATTGTCTTTTTAATATTTTTATAAGTGTTTTATTTGGGTAACTATAGGGTAGGAATGTAATGAGTTAAAATGTAATAAAATGAATGTATAACTATATATAAAGTGTATGTGGGTGTACGTGTGAGTATGTTTGAGTGCATTTTACTTTTTGGCCACAAGATGGCACTGCACTTAACTTCAGAGTACATAAACAGTACTCGGAAGTAGTTAGTGTATCTGTTTACGTGAATGAAATGCTGGCATCAGCGTGATGCCGGCTTTTCATTCATCGCGGGGACAGCGATCGGGACGGGAACAAGCTGTTCCCAGTCCCTGATCAACTTAGCAGTCGAACTGCAGCGGAAATGAGCGCCGCCAGTGCAGCGATTCTGAGCGGCGAGGTAAACAACACAGGTACGTGTACTTACGCCCCTGGTTATGAAGCAGTGTGCAGGGGGGCGTAAATACACGATCTGGCGGTGGTGAAATGATTAAATTGTGTCCCTAGTACAATGTATGGCAAAATTATTTTACTTGGAAATAAAGGTGTATTTTTTCCACTTAGGGTATTTTATACTATTTCAATAATTACAAGCCTTTATTAGCAAAACAAAAACAAAAAAAAGTAACATACCCTCATGAAATACATATAAAAAATTCCCTAAGTATTTGTTCTAAATGCGTGTACAAACACACATGTGCAGAAGTTTGTATATCATTTTTATGCTCATGTTTGTATACATTTATTGCACTCAATTAAAAAAAAATTATGTTTGTATTTTTTTTTTTTAATGATTTCATTTTTTGGGCTTGATTCACAAAGCAGTGATAACCCAGTTATCACGCCTAAAAGACTTTAGGCGTGATGACCTTTTCACCACTGAGTTATCACCGCTTTTTCCTGCTCTTCGCGCGAAGTTACCGCGCGCGCGCGCAAAGTCCCATAGGGCTTAATGGGAGCTTCGCGCGAAGCGTCGGGTGCTGCGCGCGCACTTACGCGCGTACGCGTGGTGACTTCGCGCGAGTTTCTTCTTATCATGCCTAAAGTGAGTTTAGGCGTGATAAGGGCCTTTTCACCAGCGTGCAAACACTTTGCACCGCTTGCTGAATCGAGCCCCTTGTGTTTTAGTTTGGTAACTACAGGGTACAATACAATAATACAATAACATTTGTAAAGCGCTTTTCTCCCATAGGACTCAAAGCGCATAGCTGTGTCTCAGATTAATACAGGGTTTCAGGCTGGGTTGTGTTACAGAGGAGATAGTCAGATGTTCATGAATGCCAGACTGAAAAGGTAGGTTTTCAGTTTAGACTTAAATGCTTCCAGGGATGGGGCTGTCCTGATTGGGTGTGGCAGGGAGTTCCAAAGTGTAGGGGCAGCATGACAAAAGGCTCTGTCTCCAAAGGTTTTGAGGTGGACTCTGGGGGTGACCAAGGTGTTACGTCCTTTTGATCTAAGATTGTGGGGGGTGTGATGTAGTTGCAACAAGTCCTTCAGGTATCCAGGGCCCAGATTGTGCAAGGATTTGAATGTCAGTAAGCCAATCTTAAACAGAATTCTCCATTTTATTGGTAGCCAGTGGAGTGAGCTCAGGGTTGGTGTTATGTGGCAATGGCGGGGTTGGCTCGTTAACAGCCTTGCGGCGGTATTCTGTACTAATTGCAGGCGGCGTAAGTCTTTCTTATGCAGGCCTGTGTAGAGGACGTTGCAGTAGTCTAACCTTGATGTGACGAAGGCATGAACTAGGGTTGGAAGATCCTCTGAAGGAATTAGGTGTTTAATCCTTGCAATATTCCTTAGGTGAAAGAAGGAATGTTTCACAACAGCTGAGATTTGATTCCTGAAGCTTAATTTCCCATCAATCAGTACTCCCAGGCTGCGCACACAGTCTGAGTTGTTCAGGTCTGAGCTCCCTATCCTTAGCGGTGTTGGTTGAGACTGGAGCTGCTTTGCTGTTGAGCCCTGGCCCTCGATAACAAGAACCTCAGTTTTGTCAGCATTAAGTTTTAGCCAATTATTATTCATCCACTCCTGAAGCTCAGCTAAGCATGCGTTTATTTGTGGAGTAGGGTCTGTGACATCAGGTTTGAATGACAAATATAGCTGGGTGTCATCAGCATAGCAATGAATGTCAGGCCATGTTTTTGTATGATTTCTCCAAGTGGCAGCATGTATATGGTGAACAGTAAAGGGGATAATATTACGCCCTGAGGTACACCGTATTTTAGTGGTACAGGGTTGGAGAGGAAGGGCCCTAAGGCTACCCTTTGTGTTCTGCCAGCCAGGAAGGAGTTGAACCACCGGAGAACAATGCCATCTATGCCACAGTACTCTTGTAGCCTGTTGAGTAAGATTTCATGATCGACTGTGTCAAAAGCCGCTGAGAGGTCGAGCAAAATCAGGATGGAACATTGACCCTTGTCTCTTGCAATGAGCAGATCATTGCAAATCTGGGTGAGGGCTGTTTCACAGCTGTGATATTTCCTGAAACCAGATTGAAGAGGGTCAAGGATGTTGTTTCTGGAGAGCCTGGCTTCAAGTTGGAGGTAGACAGCCTTTTCAATAACTTTTCCCAGAAAGGGGAGGTTTGAGACAGGTCTGTAGCTGTTTAGAGCATCTGGGTCTAAGGATGGTTTCTTGAGTAGAGGCCTGACGATTGCTTCTTTCAGAGTAGAGGGAAACCACCCTTCTTGTAAGGAGCCGTTGACTATTTTGTGGAATGCCGGTGTAAATAGTTCAGGGCATTTCAACATGAACTTAGTGGGGCCAGGGTCCAGATCGCAGGTAGTCTGGCGAAGGTTTGAGAGGATATCCAAGATGTCTTTTTCAGTGATTACCTTAAAATCAGACCATGGTGGTAGGCTATTTTTGCACCTGTTATATGGCTCTGCATGGGTTTCTGGGGCTGTGAATTGAATGGCAGATCGTATGGAGGAGACTTTGTCTGAGAAGAAGGGTAGAGGTGAAAGGGATTAAAAAATAATTTTAAGAGTATGTATTTTTCATTATAATAGTGTCTGTGGGTGCATTTTTACTTTTTGGCCACAAGATGGCGCTACACTTAATTTCTGAGTACTGGAAGCAGTACATGGAGGTACTGTTTACTTTCACTTTTGTGAATGAAAGCCTGCATCTTGCTGACGCCAGCTCTTATTCATCACAGACTCTGTGATCGGGTTCGGGAAAAAGCTGTTCCCATTCACTGATCACGGAATGGGGGGATTACGATGGAAACGAACATCAGCGGCACAGCTATTGGGAACGGCGAGGTAAACAAACAAAAACGCATATTTATGCTCCTGGTGTGCAAGTGAAGTTTCCAGGGGCATAAATATGGGTTCAGGCAGTCGGGAAATGTCTAAGTCCCGTCAAGTGATTTCTGTGGAATGTTTGGTTACTGAGAGTTCTGAAGCCAGTAGACAATATACTTGGTCTCCCGGAATGCTCTGGGGTGGGGTTTCGCATAGCTAATCAGCCTAGGCCAAATATTACTGGGAGGGCGGAGCTACATTCAATATACAGCAATAAAGAAGTGTTGCACATGCTGAAACCAGGATATTTAACGTTAAAGTTTGTATCCTGAATAGTTAACTGCATTACACTATATGTCAATGTGGTGCCTCTTTAAGTGTGTTTACAGTATATGTCCCTTTATGCTTTAGGCTCCTCTGTTCTCCTCTGCTCAGACCATTCCAGCCATGATGAGATCACAACATACAGAAATGACAGGTCATCCAGTTGCTGCGCCCCTCAATTCGTTCATCATGACAATGTCTGTTTACCGCTGGAAAGAGGGATGACAGAGAGGTCTAGAGGGAGCCCAATTGGCTTACAGTTAGTGCCGCCTCTGATTTCACAATGCCCAGCTCTCCCTGCCTCTGTGGCGCCCCGGCAGCGGGAGCCGCAGTTCCTCTCTCAGTAATACTCAATATAAATTTCATTTCCCACCAATAAAGACTTGTGACAATCATTCGCCTCTTGTAAACGGGATTTCATTGCACAAAAATTCCCAGCCAACAGATGAAGAATTAGGTTTTCCCTTATCTAACCAAAGCAGGGAACAAATTTAATAAACAAAAAGCAGCCTTCAAGTCGGGTCTAGGAGTAGTGTTGGGCGAACAGTGTTCGCCACTGTTCGGGTTCTGCAGAACATCACCCTGTTCGGGTGATGTTCGAGTTCGGCCGAACACCTGACGGTGCTCGGCCAAACCGTTCGGCCATATGGCCGAACTAAGAGCGCATGGCCGAACGTTCCCCGAACGTTCGGCTAGCGCTGTGATTGGCCGAACGGGTCACGTGGTTCGGACCCGAACGCGCTCTGATTGGCCGAACGGCCAAATACCCGAACCACGTCATATCTCCGCCATTTGTCTGTGGGTTTAGCTTTGGGTAGGCAGGCAGGGTAGTTCGCGCTCCAGCCACGCTAGCCAGGGTCCCCCCTGTCATTGTGTCACTGCTGGGAACAGTAGTACACCGCTTGCTCAGCCACACTATATAGCATTCTGTTTACTGCCACTCTGTGTACCTCACTCAGCCACACTATATAGCATTCTGTTTACTGCCACTCTGTGTCTGCTGGGAATAGTAGTACACCGCTTGCTCAGCCACACTATATAGCATTCTGTTTACTGCCACTCTGTGTATCTCGCTCAGCCACACTATATAGCATTCTGTTTACTGCCACTCTGTGTCTGCTGGGAATAGTGGTACACCGCTCGCTCAGCCACACTATATAGCATTCTGTTCACTGTTCTGTGTCTGCTTGGAATAGTGGTACACCGCTCGCTCAGCCACACTATATAGCATTCTGTTTACTGTTCTGTGTCTGCTGGGAATAGTGGTACACCGCTCGCTCAGCCACACTATATAGCATTCTGTTTACTGTTCTGTGTCTGCTGGGAATAGTGGTACACCGCTCGCTCAGCCACACTATATAGCATTCTGTTCACTGTTCTGTGTCTGCTGGGAATAGTGGTACACCGCTCGCTCAGCCACACTATATAGCATTCTGTTCACTGTTCTGTGTCTGCTGGGAATAGTGGTACACCGCTCGCTCAGCCACACTATATAGCATTCTGTTTACTGTTCTGTGTCTGCTGGGAATAGTGGTACACCGCTCGCTCATCCACACTATATAGCATTCTGTTCACTGTTCTGTGTCTGCTGGGAATAGTGGTACACCGCTCGCTCAGCCACACTATATAGCATTCTGTTCACTGTTCTGTGTCTGCTGGGAATAGTGGTACACCGCTCGCTCAGCCACACTATATAGCATTCTGTTTACTGTTCTGTGTCTGCTGGGAATAGTGGTACACCGCTCGCTCAGCCACACTATATAGCATTCTGTTTACTGTTCTGTGTCTGCTGGGAATAGTGGTACACCGCTCGCTCAGCCACACTATATAGCATTCTGTTTACTGTTCTGTGTCTGCTGGGAATAGTGGTACACCGCTCGCTCAGCCACACTATATAGCATTCTGTTTACTGTTCTGTGTCTGCTGGGAACAGTAGTACACCGCTCGCTCAGCCAGAGTATATAGCATTGTGTTTACTGCCACTCTGTGTACACCGCTCAGCCAGACTATATACCATTGTTTACTGACACTCTGTGTACACCGCTCAGCCAGACTATATACCATTGTTTACTGACACTCTGTGTACACCGCTCAGCCAGACTATATACCATTGTTTACTGCCACTCTGATTCTGCTGGGAACAGTAGTACACCGCTCGCTCAGCCAGACTATATAGCATTGTGTTTACTGCCACTCTGTGTACACCGCTCAGCCAGACTATATACCATTGTTTACTGACACTCTGTGTACACCGCTCAGCCAGACTATATACCATTGTTTACTGAAACTCTGTGTACACCGCTCAGCCAGACTATATACCATTGTTTACTGCCACTCTGATTCTGCTGGGAACAGTAGTACACCGCTCGCTCAGCCAGACTATATACCATTGTTTACTGACACTATATAGCAGACTATATAGCATTGTGTGTACACCGCTCAGCCAGACTATATACCATTGTTTACTGACACTCTGTGTACACCGCTCAGCCAGACTATATACCATTGTTTACTGCCACTCTGATTCTGCTGGGAACAGTAGTACACCGCTCGCTCAGCCAGACTATATACCATTGTTTACTGACACTCTGTGTACACCGCTCAGCCAGACTATATACCATTGTTTACTGCCACTCTGATTCTGCTGGGAACAGTAGTACATCGCTCGCTCAGCCAGACTATATACCATTGTTTACTGACACTATATAGCAGACTATATAGCATTGTGTGTACACCGCTCAGCCAGACTATATACCATTGTTTACTGACACTCTGTGTACACCGCTCAGCCAGACTATATACCATTGTTTACTGCCACTCTGATTCTGCTGGGAACAGTAGTACACCGCTCGCTCAGCCAGACTATATACCATTGTTTACTGACACTCTGTGTACACCGCTCAGCCAGACTATATACCATTGTTTACTGCCACTCTGATTCTGCTGGGAACAGTAGTACACCGCTCGCTCAGCCAGACTATATAGCATTGTGTTTACTGCCACTCTGTGTACACCGCTCAGCCACACTATATAGCATTGCGTACTCTGCCAGTCAGTGTGTATATTGCTGGGATCAGTAATACTCCACTCACCGTCAACCACTATATGAGCTCAACATGAGTTCCCCAGAGACCTCCGCTGTGAGCAGCACTCCCAACAACAGCAACAGCCAACGCCCCACGCAAGCTATAACATCCACCCCAGCAGCCAGTGGTCAGCAGCAGCCCTCCCCGGAGGAGAACGTTGTGTCCATCAGTCCGTCGCCAGAGCGATTAATGAGGGCTGCCATTGAGGAGATGATGGGGCCTGATGTGGAGGAGGAGGTCTGGCTCAGGCCAGCATCCCAAGTTAATGTTGAGGACGATGAGGGGTCTGTGTCTGGGGATGTTGGGGTGGCAGAGGTGGTGGGTGGGTCAGACTCAGGAGAAGAGTTGTATGATGAGGATGATGATCGGGACCATCTGTATGTGCCTCAGAGTCCGACCCCGGAAAACATGTTGTATCGTGTGTTTAGGTACTAAAATCTGCGTTCCCTCCCAGTAGTGTTGGGCGAACAGTGTTTGCCACTGTTCGGGTTCTGCAGAACATCACCCTGTTCGGGGTGACTATATAGCAGACTATATAGCATTGTGTTTAATGCCACTCTGTGTACACGGCTCAGCCACACTATATAGCATTGTGTTTACTTCCACTCTGTGTCTGCTGGGAACAGTAGTACACCGCTCACCCGCCACTGTATAGCATTGTGCTCTGTGTCACTGCTGACAATAGTGGTACACCGCTCACCCACCACTGTATAGCATTTCTGTACTGCCACTGTACTGCTGCCAGTCAGCGTGTACTTTAAGGATAAGTGAAATGAGGAAGAAATCCGGTGAAAGAGGGAGGGGCAAGGGAAGAGGTGTTTCCCCTGACGGTTCACGTACAGGCCACAGGGGAGCACCCAAGAAAACCCACTCAATACTGCCCATGTTGTCCAGGACAACAACCCTCACAGATCCAAAAGAACAGGACCAGATAATTACTTGGATGACCTCTCAAGCGTCCAGCAGTGGGTTAAGCAGCACCAGCACATCACGCACGAGGTCCGAGTCCTCAGCCAGTTAAAGTCTGGGCTTTCTTTGAAGACTGCACTGAGGATGTTACCATGGCGATTTGCAAGGTGTGCAAGACCCGCCTGAGCAGGGGGAAAAGTATTAACAACCTCTCCACCACCAGCATGAGCCGCCACATTCTATCCAAACATCCCACTCTGTGGGCAAACGCGGCAGGACAGGGTACCACCAGCAACACTGCCTCCCTTGGGTTCACCAGACTCACCACCAGACCCGCCTCAGCAGCAGCAGTAGCCCAGCCATTGCGTGGTTCACAACATTCACAAACATCAGACGATGCTGACACTGTCACTTTCCGGACTAGTGCTCTTGAGGTCTCCCAGTGTTCATCAAACACAACAACCAACAGCCCTTCGGTGTGCAGCGCTACGGTTGAGTTGTCTGTCTCTGAGATGTTTGAGCACAAGAGGAAATTGCCAGCAAATGACCCCCGGGCCGTGGCAGTAACAGCCAGCCAGCATAGCCAAGCTTCTGGCCTGCGAAATGCTGCCATATCGAGTGGTGGAGACAAACAGCTTCAAGGGCATGATGTCAGTGGCCATCCCACGTTACGTGGTTCCCAGCCGCTACCACTTTGCGCGCTCTGCAGTGCCTGAGTTGCATGAGCACGTGGTCAGCTAAATAACCCGAAGCTTGAAGAATGCCGTTGCCTGCAAGGTTCACCTCACCACTGACACCTGGACGAGTGCGTTCGGCCAGGGTCGATACATCTCCCTTACCGCGCACTGGGTGAACCTTGTGGAGCCTGGCAGCGATTCCTCACCTGCTACGGCGCGGGTGTTGCCCACGCCGCTAACAGCTGGATAACAACAGCAGCACCTACCTCTCTGACTCCTTCTCCTCCAACGCATCTCAAAGCTGTACCTCATCCGGAAATGCTAACCCAGCACCAGCAGCAGTAGGATCGTGGAAGCAGTGCAGCACAGCTGTTGGCATGCGTCAGCAAGCGTTGCTGAAGCTGATCTGCCTTGGGGATAAGCAGCACACAGGGGAGGAAATTTGGAGGGGAATAAAGGAACAGACGGATTTGTGGCTGGCACCGCTGGACCTGAAACCGGGCATGAAGCTAGACACCTGGCACGAACTGGCAATGTACGCAATAGAGGTGCTGGCTTGCCCGGCAGCCAGCGTTATGTCGGAACGCTGTTTCAGTGCTGCCGGAGGCATCATCACAGATCGGCGTATCCGCCTCTCCACAGAAAATGCAGACCGTCTGACTCAAATTAAAATGAATCAATCCTGGATTGGAAACGACTACGCAACACTCCTGGACCCCAACCAAGTAACATGACCGATGAACATCTGGGATGGTTTAGCGTTTCCGGTCCCTGTTTATTGAACCTCTCATCTGTATTACATTTATGACTGCATGGCGGCAAAAAGCATTGCTGCTATATCCGCACGCTTTTTGTCCTCATGCAAGGCCTGGGTTGTTGTGTCTCACAAAGCGTGGCCTTCTCCTCCTGCGCCTCCTCCTGTTCCATCACGTGTGCTGCTGCTGCTGCTGCTGCTGCTGGGTTACCGTTGCCGGTCCCTGTTTATGGAACCTCTTATCTTTATTACATTTATGACTACATGGCGGTACAAAGCATGCTATCCGCACGCTTTTTGTCCTCATGCAAGGCCTGGGTTGTTGTGTCTCACAAAGCGTGGCCTTCTCCTCCTGCGCCTCCTCCTGTTCCATCACGTGTGCTGCTGCTGCTGCTGCTGCTGAGTTAGCGTTGCCGCGTGGTCCCTGTTTATTGAACCTCTTATCTTTATTACATTTATGACTACATGGCGGTACAAAGCATGCTATCCGCACGCTTTTTGTCCTTATGCAAGGCCTGGGTTGTTGTGTCTCACAAAGCGTGGCCTTCTCCTCCTGCGCCTCCTCCTGTTCCATCATGTGTGCTGCTGCTGGGTTAGCGTTGCCGCGTGGTCCCTGTTTATTGAACCACTTATCTTTATTACATTTATGACTGCATGGTGGTACAAAGCATGCTATCCGCACGCTTCTTGTCCTCATGCAAGGCCTGGGTTGTTGTGTCTCAAAGCGTGGCCTTCTCCTCCTGCGCCACCCTCCTCCTGTTCCATCACGTGTGCTGCTGCTGGGTTAGCATTACCGGTCCCTTTTCCTGGAACCTCTTATATGTATTACATTTATGACTGCATGCCGACAAAAAGCATGTTACCTGTGCAAAGAAAACAGACATTTCCCGCATTTAAAAGACAGTTTTCCCTTTGAAACTTTAAAATCGATTTTCTCAAAAACTATAAGCTCTTTTTGCTAAATTTTTTTTTCCTCTTGTACCCACTCCCAAGGTGCACATACCCTGTAAATTTGGGGTATGTAGCATGTAAGGAGGCTTTACAAACCACAAAAGTTCGGGTCCCCATTGACTTCCATTATGTTCGGAGTTCGGGTCGAACACCCGAACATCGCGGCCATGTTCGGCCTGTTCGGCCCGAACCCGAACATCTAGATGTTCGCCCAACACTATCTAGGAGGCCAAATCCATCTGGAAGATTTCATCTTAGGTTTGGAAATTCTTTGAGTATAACGGATGCACAACAGAAAGCAGAACTCCTCTCAGGGTGGGAGGCAGACAGAAGAGTGAGAACATAGGTGTGTTTGTGTGTATTTATGTGTGTATGTATAATATATATGATATAATATATAATGTGTGTGTGTGTGTACTGTATAAATGTACAGTATGAGTACTGTATGCGCCAACACATTCCATGGCACTGTGCAAAGTAAGAAACAAACATGGGGTACATAATAATACAGACAATGGTATACACCAATATACAAAGTACAGAATCGATACAAAATACACAATTGGTAATTACAGTGACAAAAGTAACACGATGAATAACATGTATAATAAATTCCAAGATACAAAGAGAGAGCCCTGCCCTTGCAAGCTTACAATCTAAAGAAAAAGAGGGAAAACGAGGTGGTAGGTGGGTGGGGTAGTATACTATAAACATATCTAGAGGCAGTGTGTTTTTAAGATATCTAGTAGGAGTGCAACTTGGCCTTAAGTGAAAGGGGGAAATACCTAAGGTAGAGCTTGTCTGAAAAAGTGTGTGTGTGTGTATATATATGTGTGTGTGTGTGTGTTTGTATGTCTGTCTGTGTATATGTGTGTGTGTGCGCATAGCTGGCCTTTGACCTGAGCGACCGGAGCGGCCACTCAGGGAGCGGGCTTCCAAGGGGGCGCCTATAGCTGGTTACCTATACTGAGGGCACCCTCACCTGATTTCTTATATTGGGGGCACATATGCCTGGATACCTATAGGGGGGATGGAGACCTTCAACTGACTTCCTATACTGGGGGCACCTATGCCTGGCTACCTATAGGGGGGATGGAGACCTTCAACTGACTTCCTATACCGGGGGCACCTATGCCTGGCTACCTATAGGGGGGATTGGAGACCTTCAACTGACTTCCTATACTGGGGGCAGCTATGCTTGGCAACCTATATTGAGGGCACCTACACATGAGATCCTCTACGGGGGCACCTATACCTGGCTACCTACCTATACTGTCTGAGGGCGTTTTGTTTTGGGGGGGGGGGGGGGGGCACACTGCGGCTATAATGCATGGTGCAAATTGTCAGTGCTGTGCTAGCATTCTAAATGGGGGGGGGGGAAGGGGGTGCCCGGTAACTGTCCCACTGATAGTTTTTATTAATATTTCTAAAAGGTTCTAGCCTTCATTTTTAAGCATATTCAGGATAATGCACTTTTTCCATCCATTTGTGGTTATTAAAAGTATTTTTTCTATTATACATATGTGACGTGTCACAGAGATCTGAGCTTTGGCGTGATGTGTCACAACGTCAAAATGGTTGGAAGCCACTGTCCTAGGAGATAGCACAGGAGAAAAGGTGAATTGCATATGGGCCTGTGTGTTTGCATGTGCGAAGAGGATGAAGGGGGGGGGGGCACAAAAATCAGGTTTTGCTTAGGGCGCTGTGAAACCTAAGGGGTGTGTGTGCGTGTGCGTGCGTGCGTGCGTGCGTGCGTGCGTGTGTGTGTGCGTGTAAAAAAGGTAGGCGTCTACTGTTCTCTGCTTCAGAATAGATGTTTAGCACACACAATTTTGCTCTGCTTATACCTGCTTAGATGAATGCAGAGTAATTTCCCTCATCCTAGAAAATATCATTTTAGCTGAAATGAGATATTCAGAAATGTAACAAATATAAACATGCTCAGAGTGTGCACTTTAGCGGAAACCAGTCACAATTCTGCATTTTTAACAAGCGCAATCTCCCCTGTGGAATTAAACTACGGGCTTGACGGCATTGGCGGTCTTATTTGTACGCCTTTGGATGCATGGCATGCGCTTTGTGATTTATAATTGCATTTGTTTCCAGACAGAAGACCTATAGGGCCCCTACTCAATGCATTTTTGTTCTCCTAAACTTTCTAGGTGATATTTTCATACCTTAAATGCATACATGGAAAATGGATATTAACAATATTTTTATTAATTAAACATTAATAAAAATATTGTTAATATTCATTTTCTTAATCAAAAATCGTCTTAATATCTACCGATATCCTATGTTTTTAAAGTGCAGATGGTGTATATTATTGTGATATATTGCTGAATGAAAATGGTTCATAACGATAATAAAGCATTAGAAAAGCTTACCGATATTTTACTACAGCTTAACCTAACCCTACTCTCACACAGAATCCTCCACTACCGATGCCTAACCCTAAGACACCCCCATCCCGGTGGTGCCTAACCCTAAGACCTAACTTCCACCGCAAACCCTACCCCCCCCCCCCCCCCCCCCCTCCACCCCAAACACCCTTCCTGCCGCCTAACCCTCACTGTTCACCCCTGCTCAAACACCCTTACAAACGTAAAATGTGTGCATCCAAACAATAAAATACTTAGTATCGTAAAATTTCGACATATGTATAAAATAGTGTTTAAAAAATTATAACGTTGCAAGATTCAAAACAATACCATATTTTAAAAACTTTAATATTCCAATGTTGAAAACATTATTTATCGGGCCCCCAATTTTCTGCTTTGGGCGCCATTTTAATGATATTTGCATTAGCGTTTTTGGGGCCGCGGGAGCCCTAATTTCCTGCTACCCCTTAAATGCCTTTTAAGCCACCAGCAAGCAAGAAAATATTCAGAATAATTTTGACGGTACCTTTACATCTACTTTTTGGTAGTTTTTCAAATGCAGATTGCTGAAAAGTCATTTTAAACAGAAGACAAAAAAGATTTCCTACGAGAAAAAATAGGAGAAAAAGTGAATTGAATGAGAGCCATTGGTCCATATGCAATTAACTTTTTCTCCTGAGTTTACTCCTAGGAGATAATTTTTCATCTTGTAATTAAAATAATTTTTCAGCACTTTGCAATTGAAACAAAACCAAAAATAGGTGAAAATGTGGAATGCAAATTATTTTGAGTATTTTTTGCTTGCTGGTAGTATAAAAGGCATTTTATGTTCAAGTTGTGAAATGATCACCTAGAAGAAAACCCAGGTGAAAATGTAAATTGCATATGGGCCCTTGTCAAAATAATGCCTCTTCACGTGAGTATGAAAGCAAATTAAAGAACAAAAAGACAGATACCTAAAGATAGGGAAGGATCTGGGTCCTATAGAGCAGTGTTTCTCAGCATTTTGTTGGTACTTACCCCTTTTAAAACCCTGTACTCACCAAGTACCCCCTAGCATAGTAAACATTATCACAAGTATCCCTTGACAAATATATATTTAATCGTAGTACATGATAATTGGTTCTAAACAATTTCCAAGCACTTACTATTGCTTTTAATTAACTCAAATACTAATTTGGTGTTGTTTAAATAAGACGTATCATCTTCTAAAACAATAAATTGGATTCTTGGTTAAGTATATCAAGCCCGAGTACCCCCTGGAACCATCAGAAGTACCCCCTGGGGTACGCGTACCACACATTGAGAACCTAGGCTATAGAGCCTTCCTGTTCTTCTCATGGTCCTCTTGTTCCAGCGCTGGCTCCACCGTTCAAATCACCTTTGGGAGACCCATCGGTTGGAGACTATTAATGAGGGAGCCAGCGCTAGAATGAGGGGGCCAAAAGAGGAACGGAAAGCCTAAGTAGTACCCAAAGCCTTCCCTTTCCTTAGGTAGGTATCTGTTTTTTTTTTCAATTGGCCTTCAGACTCACGTTATACCACCAGCAAGCAAGAAAATACTCAAAACAAATTTGATAGTACGTTTCCACCTATTTTTTGATACTATTTCAGTTGCAAAGTGCTGAAAAGTTATTTTAAAGAGAAGATGAAAAATGATCTGCTAATGGGCCATTATAGCGGTCCTTCCAATATGTAGTGATGCAGAATTTTTATAAATACAATGCTGCATGCAATTGTGTGCGCTATATGGAGGCATTCAAAGTCACAGAGATCAAAAACCGTATACCAATAAAAAGGAAACATGCATGCATACAAGGAACTTTTTCTCTCACAAGTGCACATACTAATGGGAATAAGTCCTAACCTATGGCTGCTTTTTGTGTTTTTATATATCGGTATATTTCTGTCAGGCTAAAAAGGACCCAAGTAAGTGCTGTCTACTGTACTGCCTGAGCTCGCTGAAAACTGAATGATCGCTCTCTTCTTATGTGATCATCACTCAAAAAAGACTTTAGTATTTCATGTTTAACTGATAGGCACCTTGGCTATGTGACAGTTTTATGATTTTTCTTTTTATGACTACTAATCTCAGGCAGCTGAGAAGGTGTTTCTCGATCAAGGCACAGGGTGTCGTAACTCAGAGGCAAGTAAATGTAAATGAGCAGAGCCCTGCCTTACCTATAAAACAAGCTGGATTATATTGCATTGTAAAATGAATAAGCCAACGCTGTGACGTACGCCACCTATTCTGATTGGTTTAGGGACAAAACGGAATGATTTGCATACTCACTGAAGTGTCTCTCCTAAACATCCCTAAAGCACTAGTCCCACTCCCAGGTGTCCCATAGCTAATAAAGGTGAATGGAGCATTGTGCTATTACTCGTGCAATTCTTCATGTTTGGTGCAGCTGTTCCAGAATCATGTGACCTAGAGCTCTGTGCACAAAGCACAGAGCTGCCAGCAGAGTAGGCGTGTCTTCCTCTGCTTAGAGACATCTCCCCCATCCAACTTTTTGCTCTGCTCCCTTTTGTGGGCAGGGAAATATCTATGTTTACAGGACAAGACCTACAGTGGGATGCCAAAGTTTGGGCAACCTTGTTAATCGGCATGATTTTCCTGTATAAATCGTTGGTTGTTATGATAAAAAATGTCAGTTAAATATATCATATAGGAGACACACACAGTGATATTTGAGAAGTGAAATTAAGTTTATTGGATTTACAGAAAGACCGCAATAATTGTTTCAATAAAATTAGGCTGGTACATAAATGTGGGCACTGTTGTCATTTTATTGATTCCAAAACCTTTAGAACTAATTATTGGAGCTCAAATTGGCTTGGTAAGCTCAGTGACCCCTGACCTACATACACAGGTGGATCCAATTATGAGAAAGAGTATTTAAGGTGGTCAGTTGTAAGTTTCCCTCCTCTTTTATTTTTCTCTGAAGAGTAGCAACATGGGGGTCTCAAAACAACTCTCAAATGATTTGAAGACATTGGCCCTCAATTCACTAAGCTTAAAGGGGCGCTATGGCGAATTACTGTTTAAATTAATGCAGCATAAAATTAAGCCAGCATCCAAAAGAAGCTGCAATAAAAAAGCTTTAAGGCTCATACACACATCAGACTATAGTCTTTGGAAAATGAAAGATCACAGACCAATCTTACCACCCTTCATGTAGTATGAGAGCCATACCTTCACAGTCTTTTCTATGGAGCTGAACTCCACATCAGAAAAAAATCTTTGCAAGATGCTGCACACACAGATGCTGTACAGACACAAAAGATCAGTATCTGCAAAAGATCTGTTCCTGCCAAAAATCCATTCCTGCAAATTGCAATGATAGTCTATGAGATCTGCAGATCATCATACACACATGATTTAACTGACCCCGGGAGTATGCGTTTCAGCAAAACGCCTCCCGCTCTGGTGTGAACCACCCCATTGAGATACATTGACCAAGCGTATCCGCAGCCGCAAGCAGCTGCAAAAACGCCGAAAAACCCGCTCAGTGTGCACCAGCCCTTAAAGTGGATCTGAGGTGAACTAGGTGTCTTCCTAAGTCAGTCTAAATTGTTTCTATTACATTGAGGCACTAGTGCTGTACAATATACAAATCTGCCACCTTTGATCTGTGCAGAAGATACTACGCAAGTTTGCTAAAGACATAGGGGGAGGGGGCGGGTAGACAGCAGAGATAAGGTGGCTGATTTATTGCCTGACAGATCGCAGGGGTCCTTCATGGCTTCAGTATACACTGTGATGAAGCGCAGCTTTATAACTGTTTATAGCGGGCGGCTCCGCTGTCTCGTGAGTGCGGACAAACCAAAAACAACCAGGTGACAGGGAGGGGAGATCTGAAAAAGATAAACAGTCATACCAGATGTTCCCCTGTGATTAATGTACTGGTCTTTTTAGTCCGACACATAAAATGCAAATGACGGGCTACTGAAAGCTAAAGTGATTGAGCAAGCAGCTCTGTTTATTTTTCTGAAACTAAAGCTTTTCTATTGCAGCTTCTTTTGGATGCTGGCTTAATTTTATGCTGCATTAATTAAAACAGTAATTCGCCATGGTGCCCCTTTAACTCCTGTCTTTAATAACTCTTCAGAGCTGCTTTACAGTTATCACCATGGTGATATAATTGTGATAACTGTAAAACAGCTCTGAAGAGTTATTAAAGACAGGAGTTAAGCTTAGTGAATTAAGGCCAAAGATTGTTCACCATCATGGTTTAGGGGAAGGATACAGAAAGCTGTCTTAGAGATTTCAGCTGTCTGTTTCCACAGTTAGGAACATATTGAGGAAATGGAAGACTACAGGCTCAGTTCAAGATAAAGTGAACCTGAAGCCAAGGACAAAAAATGAGATTAATTCACCTGGGGCTTCCCTCAGCCCCCTGCAGCCGATCGGTGCCCTCGCAGCCCCGCTCCAATGGTCCAGGACCCACCGGCAAACACTTCCGGTTTGGCCGTCACCGGCCGACAGGCTAGGAACGCGAACAATCACTCGCGTTCCCATGCCAGTCGGCCGGTGACGGCCAAACCGGAAGTGTTCGCCGGCGGGTCCTGGACCATCGGTGCGGGGCTGCGAGGGCACCGATCGGCTGCAGGGGGCTGAGGGAAGCCCCAGGTGAGTTAATCTCATTTTTTGTCCTTGGCTTTAGGTTCACTTTTAAGACTCAAAGTAGCAGACCAAGAAAAATCTCAGATAGACAGAAGCGACGAATGGTGAGAACAGTCAGAGTCAACCCACAGACCAACACCAAAAACCTACATCATCATCTTGGTGCAGATGGAGTCACTGTGCATCGTTCAACCATTCGGCGCACTTTACACAAGGAGATGCTGTATGCGAGAGTGAAGCAGAGGCAGGGCCGGCCCGCTCATGAGGCGGGGTGAAACATTTGCCTCAGGCGGCAGATCTGGGGGGCGGCACCCGCCTGTCCATGGATGCTGGGGGCCGCCCGCCGAGCTGGAGGGGTAGCTGGCAGAAAGGGGGTATTGGGCCTAGCGGTGGGGAGGGGGGGTCGGATCCCCCCCTCCCTCACCTGGGTCCACCGATCTGCGCTCCTCCTCCAGCTATAAGTACCAGTGTGCGTATGATTAAGAGGCAACGGGCGGGGGAATCACTCACCTCTTCCGCGTTCCATCGTGTGCTCCACTGACATCACTTCCGGCAACGCCGCCCACTGTATTGTACGGCTGAGGGGGGGGGGGCGGTGATTTTTTCTAATTTTGCCTCAGGCGGCAAAAAGTCTAGGGCCGGCCCTGAGCAGAGGAAGCCTTTTCTCCACCTACAGCACAAACAGAGCTGCTTGAGGTATTCTAAAGCACATTTGGACAAGCCAACTTCATTTTGGAATAAGGTGCTGTGGACTGATGAAACTAAAATTGAGTTATTTGGGCATAACAAGGGCCATTATGCATGGAGGAAAAAAACCACAGCACTCCAAGAAAAACACCTGCTACCTACAGTAAAATATGGTGGTGGTTCCATCATGCTGTGAGGCTGTGTGGCCAGTGCAGGGACTGGGAATCTTGTCAAAGTTGAGGGACGCATGGATTCTACTCAGTATCAGCAGAGTCTGGAGACCAATGTCCATGAATCAGTGACAAAGCTGAAGCTGCGCCGGGGCTGGATCTTTCAACAAGACAATGACCCTAAACACTGCTCAAAATCCACTAAGGCATTCATGCAGAGGAACAAGTACAACATTCTGGAATGGTCATCTTAGTCCCCAGACCTGAATATAAATGAAAATCTGTGGTGTGAGTTAAACAGAGCTGTCCATGCTCAGAAGCCATCAAACCTGAATGAACTAGAAATGTTTTGTACGAGAGGAATGGTCCAAAATACCTTCAACCAGAATCCAGACTCTCATTGGAACCTACAGGAAGAGTTTAGAGGTTGTCATTTCTGCAAAAGGAGGATCTACTAAATAGTGATTTCATTTATTTTTTGTGGTGCCCAAATGTATGCACCTGCCTAATTTTGTTTAAACAATGATTGCACACTTTCTGTACATCCAATAAACTTAATTTCACTTCTCAAATATCACTGTGTGTGTCTTCTATAACCCCTTCCCTCACATTCACAACCCCTTCTCCCTTCCTCATGGTGACCTCCACAGTCTTGATACCCCCACTCACAATAAGTATGTCTTTCACTGTCCCCATAACAATTCAGACACCAGGATACTCCCCCACCCATAACAAATATGTTCACCATGGTCCCCCGTGACAATGGATCCACTAGGATTAATCCAACCAATAACAAGTATGTCCACCATGGTCCTACATAACAATGCAGCAACTAGCATTCCCCCACTCATAATAAGTATGTCCACCATGGTCCCCTATAACAATTCAGCCACTAGTATTCCCCCACCCATAACAAGTATGTCCACCATGGTCCTACATGACAATGCAGCCATCAGGATTCTCCCACCCCATGACAAGTATGTCCACCATTGTCACCCATAACAATGCTGCCACTAGGATTCCTCAACCCACAGCAAGTATGCCCACCATGGACTCCCATAACAATGCAGCCATCAGGAGGATTTCCCCACCCATAAGAATGTCCACCATGGTCCTCCATAACAATTCAGCCACTAAGATCTACCCAACCATAAAAAGTATGGCCACAACACCTACTCCCGAGAACGGAGGCTGCATCAGAGAGCTGTGACCTCAGTAGTTACCCTTCTGCACTTCATTAGCTTTAATTTGGCTTCAGTGCCAGCTCCCAGTCCTTTGCTTCTTCTCAGTGTACTTCCAAGCACAGATGCCAGAACCAACATGTTCATATTTAAACAATGCAATTATAGACAGCATCAAAGCGGTGTTGGGTGTATGTGTACAGGCTGCTGGTAAAGGGAAATAACAGCCAGCCAGAAGGTTCTTATTTATATCTCTTCAGAAGGACAAAACCAATACTTCATTATAAGTCCACTTATCCTTTAAGAGACAACCGCCCACCACAGTGATGTTACACTGCTGCCGCTAGAGAACATCAAACTTCAGCAGAACGCCCTGCCCGCGCCTCTGAACACAATTCATCTCCGCAGATCTGGGCTATTAACATCAGTTTGGCATTTAATCAGAGATCTGCCAGTCTGACGAGCCTCATACACACACTGGAGTATTGCCAATGCCTATCTATATGCCAGGGTCACGTACGGCCATTACTCAGTCTAAACCTGGCTTCCACGCCGCCGTGTGGAACTGCTAATTAACCCTTGCGGCCCTTGAAGAATCTCATTATTTGACTCCGCGCACAGCTCCCATTACATATCCACTATCATTGACAGAATTGATAATGTTGCTAATTAGAGAACAAGCTGATCTCTCCATTTGGACACAGAAATCTTTATTAGACTGCGATACGACAGCGGTGACATTATAGCAGTACTGTAAGCCAGCAGGACACTTCTCCAAACTGCTGAAGAAGAACTACAAGTCTCAGCATGCTTTACAGGCCAGAAGGTGACTGTATACACTCATTGGTTTAGGCCCAGCTTGACTGCACAGTCAGACGAGGCATACTTTGTACTTTAGATCCCTTATTGCTGCAATAAGGGATGCAGAGCTTGTGACTGCACCAAAGATCCTTGGACCTGAGGGGCCCACATGTGGCTCTCCTCCAGTCATTGCATTAGATTAGCTCTTTATTGGTGCTGCAGTAGTATGATCATTTCTATATGTGCATTAAATAATGGTGATAATTAACAAACAATGGCGTTGCGCAGTTAGTGTGACCTGTGTTACCTAAGTAACAAGCATGTTGCAAGGGTATTGCACACTATGCTACCTGTATACCGAGTGGTAACCTGGCAATGGGAAAGTTAGCTAGGTAACCCAGATTGTGCTAATTGCACAATGTGTGCTAACTTATTGTAGGAACTACCAGTAAACTTGTTGTGTGCTCCCTGCGTTTTGTGAATAAACCCCCATGTTTTACCCCCTATTTACACCTCTCTCACACAATGACTGTCTGTCTGCAGCTAGCAAAACGAAGCTTCCTTTCAACCATGATGGAAATAGCCTATTTGGTGAGGGGAATAGAAGCATAGCAGGAGTTTTTGACACACGGTGCTCAACAGCGAGCGTAGGGTGCATAAGGGTCATTTGGAGTTCCTGGCGATTCCCGAACCCCTAATTACACCTCCCTCCGAGTTGCTATGACTTGGAGGGGAAATGGTATTTAACGCCGCTGGGGATTTAAGTGGCATCAGGGTGAGCTGCGATTTGTCATTCTGAATGCAACTGAACAGAGGTGCCAAAAGAATAAAAATAGTTTAAATTGTTAAAAAGTAGGAGGTAGTGGTGGACTTCCCTTCTCCAAGTAGACACACGAATGTTGTATTATGCAACGATATCGTTTATTTACATACTCCAAGAATCAATGCAATGCAGTTCGCAGGCGTGGCTCTGCTTCATCAGGCAATACAGACAGGAGTATATGGCAAATGCAGGTCCAGTTGAAACCAAGCGCCTCTGTTTGGTTTGAACTAGTGTCCTTTGCAACACAAGCATCAAATGCAGTGAAAGTACCCTTACTATCCTCCCTTGCTAACCCCCTGTGATTCCTAATGCTAACCTTTGATTCTAGGAAGTACATGTATATGTGTTCACCTAATTACCAGTCCTAACCATCAATTCAATGCCTAACCCTAACCAATAGTCACCTACCATTGCCTTCAGTGACTAATCTTTTGCCTAAGTAATAGGCGAGTGCTAATGCCCAAATTAATGTCTCTACTACCAAAAAGTCATAATGAGGCAACAGGGAGAGGTGGTAGCGCTTCCCAAGGCAGGCTGCATGTGAATGGCTACCAGCGTAGGTGTGCAGAGCCTAATTAAAAGCAGGGTACACATCTTGCATTCAAATGAAGCATTTTCATTCTCAACCCCAAAGTCAAGCACCAAATTCTGGTAACCCCGCCCAGCCTATCTGTAACTCGACACCCTGTGCCGAATGTAACTGCTTCATTTTTTTAGATTAAGGCAGCTGCACAATGAACCCAGCATTGGTCTCTTTCAGTTCGTATAATCAGTATGCTATTTCCACCAGCCGCCAAATATGTCCATTATCCATCCCGCCAGGTCACCACAACTATATTAAAGCCTCTCTTTTTTTAATCTGCCGCTTTCAGGTTGAGAAGAATCAGTAGAAAAAAAGCCTGGATCCATTTCATCCAGGCGGTACGGTGAGGCCTGTCAGGCTTCGTGAGGTGGAAACCTTTCTGAAACACTTGGAGGGAGATTGACAGAAAGCTCCATCAGAAAGCGGGGACGGTGGCGGAGATTATCCCGGCCTGTGTGAGTTCTTTGTTAAATCATTGTGCTGTTAATTCACCTGTTCCCCGGCAGCGGAGAAAGCCTGGAATGGGCGAGGGGAAAGCCTCTGCCAGGAACAGCTTCTTTCATTTCCTGACAGCAATTTTTATCTCTCTGAATACATTTTAAAATTAGCCTCTGACACACTTCTCATTCTTTACAGAGCTATTGCAAGCCATCCTGATCTCTGCCATGGAAGGCTAGCCGACTATAATGATGTGAATCCCATTTATAACCGCCAGTCCAGACACAGATCTAAATATACCATCTCCAACCTTAATAAGCAGAGTGTCCAAATGTGACCTTTTTGTATCAATATGCAAAATATTATTGTAATGTGCAAATTTTTTACTGACCCAGGAAGGGAAGGACACTGAGCCTATCAAAGCCAAGGGTTGGTTAACCTTCTTACGACCGCGTCACGCCGATTGGCGCAAACGCGGGGGCTCCCCCAGGACCACTTTAACGCCAATTGGGGGCCTGGGGGCGTGTCTTGCTGGAGATTGCGTGCATCGATGCGTGCACATTGCCACTTGAATGAGCTCCGCTCCGTCATCAGTCTCCCATCGGCGATCGCTGTCTATTTACATGGTACAGCGATGCAATCTACGGCAGCACTGTACAGGGTACAGCCGTGTCACTCATCTGTCTGCTGGAGAGGGTTAGAAAGTGGCGGGGGGGGGGGGGGCGCGAGGGATCAGTTAATATTTTTTTTAAAAAGGGACATGGGATCAGTTAAATAATAATGAAAAAAAAATCATCATTTTTATTTTTTAAATAATAAAATAATTAAAAAACACTGCCTGCAGCAGCAATCAGAGCCCACCAACAGAAAGCCCTGTTGGTGGGCAGAAAAGGGGGGGGGGTCCTTTGTGTGCACTAAAATGTGGTTCTGCAGTAAGACATTAAAGATGCAGAGTCCTAATTTGTAAAAAAAAACAAAACAAAAAAAAACGCCTGATCACTAGGGTGGGGGTAAAGGTAAAGCCTGTGGTCCGAGATAATGAACCAGAATCTGGGATCTGTGGAGATTTGGAGAATGTTTTGCTAATCAATACTAATGTGGGTGTCTATTGCAAAGGCCTATCCCCCGGCATAGATGTAAAAATACTATGTTGATCGCATGACCAGAAGCCGCTGTATGAGAGTCATATTTCAGGCTCAGTGGGTGTGGCTGCTCTGGATGGCTGGATTGCATCATTTACACTGTGCAGTCTGGAAGGGGGTGGCGCACAGACTGAATCTAGCTGGGAAGAGTGCAGCCTGCAGCACAGATAGTCAGTGGGGCAGGAAATCAGATAAGGTAATTTATAAGGTAAGCTAATTTGGGTGCGGGGATCGGCAGGTGTCTAATAGATGGCTATGTTAATTATCAGTAATCGGACACCTGATGCAGGTAGTAGCCAATCATTTTACTGTCCTATTACATCGGAATGAATGGTTGTTGATGATTGCAGATGATTAGCTACACATTACAACTAGCATTCCTCTGGGAGGAGGGGATACAGGGTTCTGTTTAGGAACTTTGAGGTGGGGGTAAGGGTTAAGCATTAGCTGGGGAGGTTCGGTTTAGGCACTAACGGGAGGGTTATGCAGTGGCATAGCTAAGGAGCTGTGGGCCCTGAAGAAGTCTTACACTGGGGCCCCCCAAACACTCTATACGCAACAATTGATACACCGCACTAAAACCTGCCAATGACAACTTCAGCATCAGAGGTGCAAGAAGGGAATGGGGAGCAGTTTGTTAATGATCCCTACTATTCAAAGTATCTATAGAAGTCATCATGAGCACAGGACTAATAGAGATAGCTAATAGCTAATTCTGCAGTAGAAGAGGGGCCCTCCAGGGCCCTCTGGCTCAAGGGCCCCGATTCGGTCGCAACCTCTGCAAACACCTATTGCTATGCTTCTTGGGCTATGGTTGGTTATTAAATAGGAGGTTCATATTTAGACACTTAGAAGAGAGGGTTCAAGTGAGATGGATGCCGAACTGTATAGTACTATACCGGTAAACTAATTTACTGATATTGTACTATTAGCGGCACCACCTGGTGCACAACTGAAGCAGTACTGATAAAATATGTACTGACAACAAGTGGCCAGTGTCTGGGCTGCTTATCAGGAACAGGTGATTTATTTGGCATCAGTTATTCAAGCAATTAAAACATTGCCATACAAAAGCTCCACCCTAAAAATGACCCCTAACCTAAAACCTAACCTTAACTCCTAACATCAACCCCTTCCTGGAACTTAGCCTTAGCAGTTATCACTAATGTCTAAACTTACTCCCTTTACCTTAACCCTAACGCTTAAACTCCTGGACAAGCCTTAATCCTAATACTCATCTTTAGCTGTCTTCACCCCCAGGCACCGAATCCAAGCCCCGGGGGCTGAAATCTTCTGGGTACTGCAATCAGCCATATTTTAACCAAGCACTAACATCCTGAGCACAGATAAACCCTGAAATGGTGGCATCTTGCCCATAAATACCCTGAACATGTAATAGACAAGCACTAGTGCCCTAACCAACTATGCCACAATGACCTGCTTTGAGATAGCAAGATGAGCAGAGGTGCCAGAACAGTAAAAACAATCCTTAATAGTAAAGAAATGCTTGGAAGGCAGTGGTGGACTTACCTCCTATAAGCAGACACTAGAAACTGTCAATAATTAAACAAACGATTTATTGGCATACTCCACGATAAGTTGCAACGCGTTTCGCAAGCGTAAACTTGCTTCCTCAGGCAATAAAAATGGGGGAGCATACAACAGTCCAAGGTTCAGTAAACGCCAGGCGCCTTTGAGATGGCAGAGTGGAGGGTCTTAGAACCTTCATGAAGGGAGGACAGCAGGGACCAAAGAAGTGGAAGAAAGAAGCAGACGTTGTTTGACCCACTTTAAGAGTATCAAAGACTTTCAGTGGATCTCTGTTCTTGTGCCACATGGTAGCTGCAGGTGTTGTGAAGGCAATTCTCATACACCCTATTTGGATCTGAGTCATCTGCATTGTCAGTTTGCTTACAGAGTCACTAGGCCCTGGCACTGCTGCCCAGTCTGACTGTGCCCCCACCTGGCATATGACAGCTGACATCATGCCCTAGTGGCGTCTGCTGGCACGGAAATCCTCCATGACTCAACTTCTCTATCCCGCATTGTGACAATATCGCCCCTGGCTGTTTTTCCTCCAAGAAAGTCTGACATCTATAATATACGCTTTCTAATAAGCAGCTAAATACCACAAGAGAGCGGCAGCTTCATTTTGTCTTTAAATAGCGCTCATTGTTTGTCCTAAATATACCTTTAAATCCACAACCATATGGAGTGTACATTCTGCTTATTTATACCAGGCAGTCCCGAGTAACAATATGTTAAATTTAGAGTAGTATCAAAACAAGACCTAAATGTCAGTCATCATCATGCTGGTGGTGAATCACTTCCACAACCAAAATAAACAGTGTGGTCAAAGAGTCCTCTTCAGCTTTGCTTTTTTCATTTCTTAATGTTCTTAGATTGTTTTTTAAAAACCTTCCAGCTTCCCCAATCTGTGGCTGTGCTGAAGGATGTACGGAGGAAGTACCATCGCTGATCGCTTCCCACATAGTCCTAATTAGACTGTGTATTCCTTCCAGCAGTACGATGGTAATACTAGCAAGGTTCAAAAAGATGCAAGAGGCTTAGGATATGCAAACTGTGATTTACAAAAGAACAAACTGTATTAAACCAAGAAGAGATCCAGCATTAGGGACTACCTCTACTTGTCTTCCTCTACAATTAGATGAATTTCATTACGCATTCATTTTGGCAAAATCAACCTTAGGCGTTTGTTTTTGCCCCTGCTCACCCTTTGTTGTTTTATGCAGTTCACAACAAAGAAGTCAGTCCGCAAAGCACAGCTTTAGAACTGTGGATGGAGTCATACAAATCATTCCTTTATGGCTTTGTGGGTCAAATATGTTTTTCAGCCATAACTGTGAACAAGGCCAGATTTCTACTTTTTGTGCCCCTAGACCAACTATGTTGTGGCTCCCTTTTTATGTACAGCAATTCCCCCCCCCATTCCATGTGCAGCCCCATCTTCCATGTGTATCATCCATATACTGCAGTCCCTCCATGAACACCTCCTTCGGGGAACAGTTTCCCTTTTTCATGCATCACGTGCACCCGTGGCCTTTCCAGAAATCTGGCCCCGACTGTGAATACCCCCGTCAAGCTGCCAACAGCTTACCAGGCCTTCTAAAGAGGGAATCTACTTAAAGTGGCTTTCTATCCCACAATCACATCCCCAGATCATGACCCATACCCCCTTACGTATAATGATGGATCTGCTTCGAGGCCACTTCATTCCCTATGTGGCCAATGTCATGATGAGGGTCATTTTTGCATGCCAGGCTAACCTGACACTCCTGCCCTCCCCCTGCACCAATGTAGTGGCAGGAGAAGTCTCAAGTGGAGGAATCTACCAGGTATAAACATGAGATTACCTTCAGAGGGATCACCACTGAAGGCTGCAAGGAGAATGTCTGGAGTAGTTCGAAAGCCCTTCCAGAAAAGCACAAAAAAACCACAGCCCAGGAGCCCCATAAAGTGTAGAAGTTGACTGCACCAGTTATACGTAGATTGGTACAATGGAGAGGTACTCACAAGTGTGGGTTGCAAGACCATCAACCACAGTGTTAGGCAAGTGAGTAAAAGCCCATCCTCAGTGGGTCTTTGATCTTCTATGGGTAGATGGGTCGAAAGAGTTCAAAAGAAGCTCAAAACATATTCCCTCACAAAAAATAATAATTTGGGGTTGGAGAGTAAATAGGGATGGAGAAAGTGTTCCAGTGAAAATGATATTTACTTTACAAAAAAAAAATAATCTGGAGGTAGGAGGCGTAGGAAAAAAAAAACTTCACATCATTGAAGTGTACCAGAGACTTCGTAAATGAAAGAATTGATACTTCCAGTTAACGGGGCTGATCGCAGCTGATCGGCAGACTGTGGGAGGACGGCGTGGGAGTCAGGTTTGTTTATGTAGCAGGAGGAAGCCCCGGGTAAGTATCAAATCTTTCATTTACAAAGTCTCTGGTTAACTTTAAATAGGTTCTTTATTAAAGGGTAACTAAAGTGTAAAAAAAAAACACACACATTGGCCAGTACGCAATTAACTTTTTCTTCTGTGTTTTCTCCAGGTGATATCTTCACACTTATAAAGTTACTTTTAAATCAATAGCTAGTGAGAAAATACGCAAATTAATTTTGATAGTACTTAAGCTACTTTGTGGTACTTTTTCAATTGTAGAGTGCTGAAAAGTTACTTTAAAAAGAAGTTGAAACCTTATCTCAGGAGAAAACTTTAATTGCATATGGGCCACTGTCTTTTTAAGGTGTTAAATAAAAGCCTATTTATCTTTTTTAATGAGCTACTACTTCTACCTTCTTCATTTAGATGAGCTACTCCTTCTACCTGTAGGCGATTCTCAAAAAAGTAAACATTATTTTCATGGCGGTGCCTCCTCCATCCCTATATACCACTATAGGTTGCCTTGTTTTGTTGCTGAAATGAACTGCTCGAGATAAATTT
This sequence comes from Hyperolius riggenbachi, assembly GCF_040937935.1. Classification (NCBI taxonomy): domain Eukaryota; kingdom Metazoa; phylum Chordata; class Amphibia; order Anura; family Hyperoliidae; genus Hyperolius; species Hyperolius riggenbachi. The sequence continues at coordinate 80,768,950 of NC_090654.1, forward strand.
GCCTAACTTTTGTGCCTGCTCAACAGCAAACAAGTGAATTATTTTCCACATTCCTTCAACCAACTAGTGCCCAATTATAAGTTTGCTTATTTACTGGGAGACCAGGGTCAGGTCTCTGCTCAGACACAAGTCAGGATCTCCTATCTCTCCAGATACCCAGGGTCTGTACATAAGTGTAACCTGTGTCAATCTAGGAACAAACGCAGAGAGAATGTATACAACACACTGTCACAGGGGTTACATCATTAAAGAGTAGCCAAAGCCAACCGCCAGGGAAGTCAATTCTTCTCCAGCACTGCCAGTTATTCATTCAATCTCTATAGAGATCTCTAGAACATCATATGCTATCGCAGAACACCATATGCTGAACTCCGCTACAGCTAGATTCACTAAATAGTATTTCAAGTTACGGCAACTTTTGGAATTAGTCACAATAAAGGCACGTCCGGTCATACATGTTCCTCACTTTCCTCTGATGAGATTCATAGTATGGGGACCCAGACCAAGGAGCCAACCAGAGTCCCTGCTTCCAGGAGCATATCTGGGTAACACATCACCTATGGCAAACACTCCCCCCCCCCCCCTCCATTTAGAGCCTCCCTTTCCTTTTTTTATAAACAGCATCCCTTCTTTGTTATGGTTCCTGTGTCTTTTGGCTTGGGATATTGCTTGTTACCTTTTTTTTTTTTTTTTTTTTTAAATCTCATCGTATTCCCTCTCTGTACACTTACCTTCCCCTCTTTTAAAATCTAACTCTAACTTCCCACTCCAATCCTATCCTTCCGCTCTTGACTCCTAACACTCTTCTATCTTCTATTCTAACACTGACCTCCTCCCTCTCTACTCCTAATGCTGGGCACTCACTATGAGATTTTCTGGCCGACTTACTGTCAGATCGATTATTTCCAACATGTCCGATTTGCTTTCCGATCGATTTCCTATTAACCTCCCTAGCGTTCTGGACGAGCTAGGCTCGTCCAGAGACGCCGGAGGCCACCGCTCAGGGCAGCGCTGAGGGGTGGATCGGGACTCCCTATGACGTCACAACGTCATTCCGTTCGTCGCCGCGGCGACGGGGAAAGCCAGTTCAGAACGAGATTTCCTGACGGGCATAGGCGCCGGTGGTGATCGGAAGGGTGGGTGGGAATTGGCGGAGGGGGGGTATCATATAGCTAGTGCTAGGCTAGCTACTTGATTAAAAAAAAATTAGGTATAAAAAAACCATGCGCAGTCCTCCGGCTGCGCAGAATCAGAATGCCCAGCAGGTTTTAAAGTAACACTGATCCTTTCTCTCACAATCACAGCTAATTAGTTTGAGCACAGATACGGATTAAGACCATACAGGGCTGCAGGAAGACCAATTCATGTGTGCCCCCTCCTTTTACCCGTCTCCCTGTTTATTGATTGCAAGGGTGTTAAGGCATGTTGGACTATCTTAGACCAACAATGGACCACAATTCAATACTGCAGAAGGGGCAGTTTATCTTTTATCGGTAGGCTGCATTACTGTTGTAAGACAATTAAGCAGCTTGGTTACCCAAATACCAGAGTTTAATATGTCCCCGGATGCATACAAGGAGAAGCCATGGCCCCCTAGATATTAGAATTAAATAGCCATGTGCCTCAAAGTTAAATAAATAGTCACATGCTTCCAGATGAAATAATGTAAAATATTGTCATGCCTGCAGATGAAACAATCAAGTAGTTACAAGTCTCCTCATAATTCATCAAGTAGTCACATGCCCCCCCCCCCCCCAATAAAAACATGAAGTAGTCACATACCTCCAGATAAAATAATCAAGTAGCCGGGTGCCTCACGATAAATAAATAGCCAGGTGTGTCAAGATAAAAAATAAATCAATCCCTATATAAATAAAATAAGTAGCCATGTTCCCCAGATAAAATAAATAATCTTATCTGGGATCTGTGTGGCAGGGAGGAAAGGGAGCAGGCATGGAGGTGCACCACATGGGCAGACATGGTGGCACAGCACAGGAGAAGGCATGGAGGTGCACCACATGGGCAGCACAGCACAGGAGCAGGCATGGTGCCCATAATGCTGTGGTGCCTATAGCATGAGCCATGCCTGCACCCTCTCTAGATATTGCCACTGCCTGCATCATCTGCTGCATTTGCTCTTCATTGGTAATATGCTAGTAATGATTGATATAAGTATAGTGTTAACTACCAGGAACCCCCCCATTCTCAAACAAATTGCACGCTGCAATAAGCTGTAAGCAGGCACCCACACTAAACCACTGCACTAAGCTATAGTGTTGTCCGGATCATGAACGATTCGGATCTTTGATCCGAATCTATTTTGTGAGTCGAATCATCCGAATCATCAAAATGAGTGATTCGGATCGAAAAAGGAGCGGGGCCAGGAACGACACGCCCCCTCTCAGCGGGCAGCGGGGTCTTGGAAGCAGAGCTGAGATGGATCGCTCAGTTCCAGGGGAGCCAGCCTTGCAGGGAGACAGGTAGATGAGAGAGAGGGGACATCGGTGCCACTGCCAGATATGTGTAGAGCACACATACTGGCTGCAATGTGCTGCTGATTATAGGCTGTCTGTTCCGTAGTTGTGCACAGTGAACACATTGGAAGCTTTTGGCTCAGCTCAGCACAGCTCAGTAACTTTGCAGGCACTGTGATTGCAGCGCAATATGATCCTCCTAAACAGCTGCACTTATCTTCTGGGAATGCTTTGGGGAATGCTTTCTTGCACTGTGCAACGTTTGCATTCAGAGTACACAGATGAGCATATAGGTGACATATATGTAAAGCATATGAATGCAGCATGTGGGTATTGTGTGCAAACATTTCTGCTCTCTGCTCGTCCCTCCTACCTTCTTTGTCCACTCCCTGCCCTCTGTCCATCCTCTCCCCTTCTCTGTGTGTCCACCCCCCTCCCCTTCTCCTGTCCTGCTATTCATTTCATCCCCGAATGCTTCAGTAGTAAAATGATCCGAGATTCGGATCAAAGATCCGGATCTCTTCAATGATCCGATTCGAATCATCCGGATCATTGAAAAGATCCGAACTTCCCATCTCTACTAAGCCACCGCCCACTGAGCTCATGCATACTTCAGTTCCCCTGCCCCTGCTTACAGCTCTCAGACACTGGCTGTTGTCAGAATCCGCTCTGTTGGCCTTGATTCCCTGGACAGTTTGGTTTCCTACGCAGCTTGCATAGTTCAGTCCAGGGAAAAGAGGCCTTTCTGTCAGTTTGCAAGGCTGACTGATTTGCATCCACTTATCTTGCAATCTGCTTGTCTGCTTCCTTTGAAGGTTTCTAGTATAAATGTCACTTCCTCCCATAATTCCTTGCTCGACATAGTTCCTGATAGGGAAACTAACCTTAGAGCCTCAGCATCTTTGTTACTATATTCTAGTGTAGTTAATTCTTGGGGAGTGCTCCTTGCACTCCTATTAGTGCAGTCAGGTTGTGTTTAATGTGTACTGCCTATTCTGTCTGTACGATTGCACTGTCGCCTGCGGTGGCTGAAAGTGAATTGTTCTGTCCTGTTCCTAGATCGCATTCGCCCTAGCGTTAGAGGCGGTGGATCTCCCTTGTCTGAATCTTGGAGTATAACCTTAGCTGCAGTTGCTACTGGTTACTCCTTCTGTCTGTCTTGTCTAGAACGAACACATGCTGTTGTCTGGTGTGAGGCAACCGATTAGCAAGCGTTCGCGTTATCTGTTTGTTTTCATTCTCCGTGTTCATCTGTTAGTCAGGGTTGGTACGTTTTGTCACTGTTGCGCTTAACGTGCGGTGGCCGCACCGGTAACGCGCTTGTGTCTGTTGCGCATATCGTGCGGGGACCGCGTTTAGCTAGTTCATTTGTTATTTTCCTTGGCGTTTAGATTGTGGTGATTTGCTGTGTCTTCCTTACTCAATTCACGCTTTGTCTTTACTCAGTCTTGTGTTGCTGATAACAATCGTCTCTCTTGCGATTAGCTTTCTTACTCTGGTCTGCTCTGATGTGATATGTCTACCGTCGCTGGGTGGCGACTAGATTGGTAGACATTCACATAGTCTGTCTCTGTTCCTGCTTTCTTCTGAGTTGCTACTTTGTTGCCCAGTCTTGCTTAATCGTACAATTTCAATCTGGCATCTGTGGCTGTACAGAGGACTTATCCCTCTGTACTCCACAGCTCCACCTGCTGGTTGGAATTCTCCTCTACAAATCTATACTGGGTACTTTGCTTCTGTGACTGTGGCGATTTCCTTCTGCTTCAGCGCACGTGGTGTGCGCTGACTGGAAATCGCCCGCAGATCGTCTGTCTTTGGCAGGTTTGGGTACTCTGTATCACTTGTTATGTATGAAGTGCTTGAGGGAGCCCCATGTAAAACTAACTTACACAGGGGCCCACATTTGCTTTGTTATGCCAGTTAAAATATTTCTGAATGTAATGATGACATTGTGCTAGCTATGCTATGCCTTCCTAGCGTCATTGCCATGCTTGATGTTATTTGGTAGTTCTGCTGGCAATCGGGTGACAATGAGAGGAGTAGGAACAAAATGGCTGACTACCGTTGTCAGCACAGGATCATATTCACACACACAGATGGTTTGAGGTGAAACTGGGCTCTGGGAATATGGAGTATTTAATACCATTCTGACCTATAGTGTTTGTGCCCTCCACAACTACTGACTCGTGGAATCCTAAGATGTTCAGGACCCTAAGCCATTGTCTGGTGTACCGTTAAGCAAGTGCTTAACTAAACTTTTTACACAACCTTGGAAGGAGAATGCAAGAGATAAAACAGGCCCTGGTACCCACTGCCCAGCTTCCTTTAAAGGGACCCCGAGCAATGAATAAAAACAAAATCTGAACTTACTTGGGGCTTTCTCCAGCCCACCGTAGGTCGGGAGGTCCCTTGGCGTCCTTCTGGCTCCTCTCCCAGTCCCTGCTGAGAAATGGCTCCCGGCGACATCGGGACCAAGTGTTGGGCTACCTCTTCCTGAAAGATGGCGTTAGTAGTCATTATGCCGGCCGCCTCGCGTCATCACGGCGGCCGGCGTGACAGTACTGCGCATGCACAGTTTAATCGCGCATGCACAGTTTAACGTCATCTTTCAGGAAGAGGGAGCCCGACACTTGGTCCCGGTGTCGCCGGGAGCCATTTCTGAACAGGCCCTGGGAGGAGAGCCGTCCATTGGTGTACCTGAATGGCGTACGTACAAAAAGGGCGCCCGGACAAAAAGGGAGCGGGGTGTAAATGCTAATTAATAATTAATCATTAATAGCGTTTATAAAAATAGTGTGCTATATTTCGTTTACAAATAATGTTTTACAAAATTATAAATAATTAAATAATGTTTATGAAATCGGCAATTGTGAAAACGTTAATCTTCCCTGTTTCAAAAGTTAAACTTATAATTACGTTTATTAAAAAAACAATAATATATGTTTAATGGTTATAATTGTATATTATTGTGAATAACCTTCATTTATGGTTTGTTCTTATAATAAAATCTGAAAATATTCTTTATAACGATGATATAAATATAACTATGTTCGTAATAAGTGTTGTAAAACATTAGTAAGCATTACTAAAATTTTACCAAAACTATACCTAAGCCTACTCTTACACAGAACCCTCCCTGTACCTATCCCTAACCCCTAGACCCCCCTGGTGGTGCCTAAACCTAAGACCCCCCCTGGTGGTGCCTACACGTAAGACCCCCCTTTATTATGTGGATAATAATGTTTTACTAATGGTGGCTGCAAAAAATATATTGCAATTTACGTTACGTACTGATCGCTTTATTTTGTGAATAATAATGTTTTACAAACAGTAAGGGATAAAACTTTAAATAATGTTTTAATTAGTTAAATAAGATAAATATGTTTAGTATTTTTATAAACGTTATTCGGCACGGGTGCATTTTATAAACGTAAATCACCACAAGCACACTTATAAATCATTAAAAATCTCCGGGCGCCGTTTGTAAACGTTATTTTTGTCCGGCGCTCTTTTTTCCTGCTCGGCGCCCATTAAACGTTATTTATTATGAGAGTGAATGGCGGCGCCCTTTTTGTACACTAGCTGCCTGCGCCCTTTTTTCCGGCTTCCACCTGAATGATCATTTCTGATGGACAGCATTGATCGGACAGTCGACTGGGAAATTGGATTGTTAATGGACACCTTTAGACCAATCCAGGAGCAGATTAAATTTAGGCATGGGTCAAAGGTTAGGGCAATGGGAAATATTTCTTGCAACACAGAAAGCGTGCAATGAAAGCGAATGAAACAAAGAAAGTGTGCAACGAATAAAGTCATGGAGCTAGATTCACTAAGACTCTGCCTTATCAAAGTTAACACGCCTTATCAGAGTAGCATAGCGAGCACTACGAACCCGCAGGGGCTCAGGGCAGGACGGGTGGAGCTCTCGTCATTGCCAATTAGCAGGCATAAATTCGCTATGCTACTCTGATAAGGCGTGTTAATGATAAGGCTACTCTAATAAGGCGTGTGAATCATGCCCATGGTGCCCAAACGGCTATACGAAGCCTATTTTACAGCATCTCATATGTTGCGGTTTTGTTAGTTCTCTGTGTTTCTAAATCCTTTTCTTTTATCTTGAGTGTATGAAAGATTAAAAAAAAAGTAATCAAAAAAAATGTGAAGATTGCACTTCGTAATCAAATCATTAAACTGTTTGGAATTAAGTTTGGAAAGGAGAGAATTCTGATTACTTGAAAGAGCTCTGCTTTAAGTGTTTATATAATTCACATTCAAATATACACTTATCTCTGCGGGAGACAATCAGGACCCCAGTTCACCCCCCCCCCCACCCAAACTAGGTGCATTCACAACTCTCTACGGATAGCCTGGTGCATTTCAATACAACCTGTGGCAAAAATCTGTGTAGGAAGAAGGATAAGAAGCTGTACTGATGCAATAAGTGATGATGGAGACTTGCTTGCTTTCTGCTTGCCAGAATATGCAGGGCCCAAACTAACTATACGTGCGATGCCCTGCAGGAGTTCACCCATGCAAAAGAGTTTTCATCTCAACAGAGGTGCTGCATGTAGGCCTCCTAGGCCCCCAAGCAGGCCCAGATTTACATCACAGGAGCCTATAGGCACAAATGTCCTGGCACCTTAGACCTCACACTCCATGAACCTACAAACCCTCATCGAACCGCACCACAAATGTGCTGGATGACCCAGCTGTTACCTCTCCCTTACTTCCCTTGCCCATCATAGGTAGCTACAGGTGCCCCTTAGTATTAGGTATCCAGAAGTACCCTCAGTATTAAGTAGCTAGAGGTGCCCCCAACAGTGGTGTAGCTGAAGAGCTATGGGCCTCAGTACAAGTGTCACACTGGCACCCCTCCAAGCACTCTATACATAACAATTGATAGGACGCACCAACTCTTGCCAAGAACAACCACAGTGTCAGAGGTGCAAGCAGGGGATATAGAACAGCTTGTTAACGATTACTACTATGCAAATAATCTATAGAAGTGATTATTACCAGCACAGGACTAATAGAGAGCTAATACTGTGGTTGAGGGAGGGACCATTGGGGCCCCTCTGGCCCAAGGGCCCCAGTGCGGTGAAAACCTCTGCATCCCGTCTTGCTATGCCACTGGCCTCCAAATATTAGCTAGCTAGAGGAACCTCACTCAGTATTAAGTAGCTAGAGGACCCCCTGACTGAAGGGAGATCTTGTCAGTGGAATGCCAAGAGCAGGGTGAGTATCCTCTCATTTACACTCTCATCAGGACCCTGTATAGCGTAGGAGGAAGAGAGAGGCACTCAGGAAGTGAGCTGCCTTTCCATCAGCAGGCGCCTGCCTGTAGGCACGTGCCTACAGTGCCTTATGGTAAATCCAGCCCTGCCCAAGAAAGGTGTCCATCTATACAACCTCCTTGGTGGTGGGGCTGTGCGGATATCACCAAGGGGGTTGTGTGGAGCGCACATACATGTACACCTGCGTACTGCTGACTTTTTTTTTTCTAAGTATCAACAAGGGTCATCTGAGCTTTCACATTGCAAAGCCATTATTAGATGGTCCATTTTGGTCTGTTGGGTTTCAAAGAACGTTGGTAAAACTGTAGCCATGAGCGAATTTCAGGAACGGTACAGCAAGCTGTAGTAAAAGTCTTTACTATTAAACAGCATGCAAATGCATCAACACCTGGTAGCCTCTTTATAGTCGGAATCATTTGTTAATTATGGTTGCAAGGCTTGTATGATCCTTGCGCACGTGTGTACCCCAATGAGCCTCATAAAAAATGCCACAATCTCCAGCAGGGACAGGAAAGCACTCGAATGGAAGTCCTGCCCTCGTTTGGAAGGCAGCGAAGAGGAAAATTAGCATTGTAAAACGGTAACCTCATTTCGATAAGTTGTGTAAGAAGGCATCTAATTTGTATACAGAGTCATTACTTGGTCACGGCCCAGCGGACGATCACAGCTCATAATTTCAGCAGAACCATAAGGGAATATTAGTCACGTCAACTTGTCGTATTCCAACAGGTGGGAGGAAGGATTAACCAACAGAAAGAAGCAGCTGATCCCCAGGGATATGCAGATTCGCTCCAAAAGCGCTTTTATGCAATTGGAAAATTCAGGTGGATTGGATTCCCTTTGACAGAGCTATAAAAGAGACTGTATAATGCAAACGTTATTTGACAAGCTCATTAAATATTAAATCCCATCGATAAAAAGTATTTTTAATCAATTATAGTAATCGTTGCCTGCCTGTAATATATGTTCTTCTCTTCTTGTTGCTTTTAGGGCTCGTTCAGACTATGCGCGCAGCCGTGCGCATTTTGGCAGCGCGGATAGTGTGCGACACGCATGAACGGTAGAAGGGCATAGACAGCCCTTCTACCATTCCCATCATATGCGCTGCGCAGCAGCACGATGCGCTACGCGCTGCTGCTGCATTTTTGGAAATCGCAGTGCAGATTCATTCACTATAATGAATGGGATCTCTAGCGCAGCGCATAGTAGCGCAGATGGCATGCGATCGGACGCGTTGCGTTCCTATGGCGCAGCCATCTGCGCAAAATGATGTGAATGAGGCCTTACTGTCCTCAGTGCACTATCATAGCTGGGGGGGAGGAGACTTCCAAAAACAGAAAAGGGGATAAGACTGAGGGGCATTATAGTGTGGTACCAGCTGCAATAATAATAATAATTAAAAAAAAAAAGAATACTACATAGATTGGCCTAGGCAACTACTTGTGAAGTGTCCACAAGTATGAACAGTAGCTTTGGTACAGTGAGTGGGGCCCAATAAAGCTATTTCAGCAGCGATTTGAACTTTGGTCGCGATTCGAAAAAACATGAAGTTAAAGAGAGGCAATGGCAGTGATTCCACAGGAGCGATTGCGATTTGCTGTAATCGCACATTGCAGTGCCTGCAGCATTTTCAGAGCGATCTCATTCAGGGAATGCAGGGGCCAAAACCACATTCTCTGAACTATCTCTGCTTTTAGTAGAAAAAATTGCTATCAATTATTTGTTATCTCTGGAATGATGCGGTAAATTTACTGCACCCTATCGCAGCCTAATGTAAGTCTATGGGTAGTTCATACTACCCACGTTGCAGTACGCTGCAGCGGAAGTGCCCTATCTAACACCCGCACATACCTACATTGCCATGCAGCTCCTGCAGCGACCTGCGGCAATCTGCGTCGGGCCGGAACTCATGTAAGTCTATGGCAACGCGCATGTATTTAAAAACACGCCACATTTTTTAACATCACGCCATTGGTTGGCCAACAGGAAGTGAGCCTCACACCCTGCATGGCTGGATGCCAGATGGGGATTACGGTGTACTAGCTTGTTTTTGCCGGTGCGAACCCGGGCAGCAATGCACCACAAACGCCAGCCAGTAGTATGAAACCAGCCTCGGGGTACGTACACACATGCGATAATTGTAGGCTGAAATGGCAGATAATGACTGTTTCAGCCAACAATCGAGTGTGTATACAGAGGCCGTCCAATTGATCCTGCTCAGGCAACTTGGTCGTTAGGATCCATCATGCCAGATCCTTAACGACCAATCGTAATGTTATTCCCCCCCGGACCCACAGGAATCCACTTCTTTGTGCGCTGATCGTTATCCCTCTGCCCCTTCCATAGCAACAGAATGCATGACTAGCCCGAAGGCTAGGAATGTGTCTGCACAGAGTTTCCCAATCCCTGACAGGCGACAATTATCGCATGTGTTTACTTAGCTTTAGGGCGAGTTTATTTTGGTTAAGATCAGCAAAAGGACAAGTATATATTTTCAGAAGAGTGTACATTAGTTTTAAGAGTTTGGTGTTTGTGTGTGAGGGGAAGGGGGGGGGGGGGGGAAGTTGTTGGGTAAATTTTGTTTGTCGATATAATGTCTTCAATCAAATCGGAATGAATTTGATCTGTTCACTGTCACCTTGCTGCACGAGATAGTAATGTAATAAATGTCGCCCGGGGCCTATTCGGTCACCAATGCTGTACAGACATATCCCTAGTCTTCAGGCTAGCAATGTGCTCTGTCGCTATAGAGGGGATGACTATCAGCACATAACGGAGAGGATTCCTATGGTTGAAGGGAGCTAAAATAACATTGCGATCATCTACTCAGGCATCAGGGGTCGTTACAGATTCAGCAAGACGGATCCTTAACGACGCCCAAACAGGACCAATAGGTGGCCGCCATACACACAGAGCGATTGTAAGCTGAAACGGTTGTTATTGACTGTGCCGGCCTACAATTATCGCTCCTATTTTTTTCTCCTGTCGGATATCGCAAAAGCATCGCAATCGCACCACACACCGGTTGAAACGCAGCAGAATTGCGGTTGTGGAATTAGGCTACATACACACTTGAGATAAAAGTCTTTGGAAAAGCAAGATCACAGACCAATTTTACCCCCTTCCATTTAGTATGAGAGCCATACTCTACACCAGTGGTTCCCAACCTGGGGGCGATCGCCCCCAGGTGGGCGATTTGGGTTCTAAGGGGGGGGCGGTAAATTTGTGGGGGGCGACAGGGGGCAATCAGTATGAAAAGGCAGAATAAATAAAGTGTCGCAGTGTCACTCGTTTTTAAGAAAATTATGGGAAAAAAATATGATCTGTATAAAATATGCAAGTGTGCATGATAGAGTTGCATAATTCCTCAGGGCTCGTTGGTCACGTGGCGGTGTAATGTCAGATATTGCAGCCCGGAAGCAGCCTTCCTCACTGAGTATCGCGCATGCTCAGTGGGAAGTTAGATATTATTTACCTGAAATATCTCCACTTCCGCACCACGTACACTCCCGAAATTTTCAGGGGAGGGAGGGGACCCCCAGATCTAGCTCTGTGTCGACTTGAAGCCCCCGAGCCCCGCTAGTTCCCGAGATAGGTTTGCTGCAATCAGTCTCGGGAACCAGCAGGGCTCGGGGGCTGCAATTCGGCACAGAGCTAGATCTGGGGGTCCCCTCCCTCCCCTGAAAATTTCGGGAGTGTATGTGGTGCGGAAGCGGAGATATTTAGGACGTTTTACGTGGCTGCACAATTTAATGGGGCGCAGGCTCCTACTGCGCATGCGGGGCTGCACAATGTGCGGGGCTGCAATAGCTGACATTACACCGTTAAGGGAATTGGCGTAAAGTAGTTGAGTCACCGGCTATTTTTAGCTGGCAAGGTCACAGCGCTACCCCCTCCACTGGCACCACCACCTTGCATAAGGGTATACCGTACTAAGAGAAGAGGGGCGACAGGGGTGAGTCGTCTTCCCCTAAGGGGCGATACCTCATAAAAGGTTGGAAACCACTGCTCTACACAGTCTATTCTATGTAGCTGAACTCCCCATCAGATAAAATCTTTGCAAGATGCTGCACACAAAGATGCTGTACACATTCAAAAGATCATTATCTGCAAAAGATCTGATCCTGCAAAAGATCCGTTTCTGCAAAATGCATTCATAGTCTATGATATCTGCAGATCATCATACACACCTTGCTTAACAGACATCCATCTGCAGATCTGACAATCATCTGCAGATCTGAAGATCCATCCTGGTGGATCTGATCTGCAGATGAATGTCTGTTAAACAAGGTGTGTATGAGGATCTGCAGATCATAGACTATGAATGCATTTTACCGGAACAGATCTTTTGCAGGAACTGATCTTTTGCAGATACTGATCTGTTGCATGTGTACAGCATCTTTGTGTGCAGCATCTTGCAAAGATTTTTATCTAATGGGGAGTTCAGCTCCATAGAATAGATTGTGAAGGTATGGCTCTCATACTACATGGAAGGGGGGAAAATTGGTCTGTGATCTTGCTTTTCCAAAGACTTTTATCTCAAGTGTGTATGTAGCCTTAGAAATAAGATCACGTTGCAGCATGATTGCAATTGTCAGAACGGGTTTACCATAAGGCACATGCTAATGGAAAGGCGGCTCGCTCCCCACCCTGAGTGCCTCCTTCCCTATAGAGTCCCAAGTTCAGTGTAAATGAGAGGTTACTCGCCTGACACTCAGCATTCCACTGATGAGATCTACCTTCAACTGGGGGCACCTCTAGCTACCTAATAGTTTGGGTCACTTGACTTCTAGCTACGTAATACTGAGGGTACCTCTGGCTACCTAATACTAAAGGGCACCTGTAACTACCTATGCAGGACAGGGGGAAGTAAGGTAGAAGTGACAGCTGGGCCAGCCAGCCCACTTGCAGTGCGGTCCAGCGGGGGGGGGGGGGGGGGCGGTTGTAGGTTCATGGAGGGTGAAGTCTAAGGTGCCATGACATATGTGGCTATAGGCTCTTGTGATGTAAATCTGGGCTTGGCGACTGTGTTTCTAGGTGGAATAAATCCCACACACGCGCTTTACAAAAGTTTATATATCACACAGATATACTACAGGTAGGATAATGGGTTCTCGGCTCTCCCAGACAAGGAAATGATTGCAGACTGTGTCAGGTCCATAGATTGCAGCTCTTTATAAGAAGAGATAGCCATGTAAATTGCTAAATGTAAAGTGCTGTGGGGAAAAAAAGAACCATCAGGCCTCTATTGATTTGTAAAGAAAAAAATGACACTGAAGCCCTTCAGCCTAATGGGCACTGGAAGACTTGCGCCATTTGTACCCCTGTTATTAGCCGCCACGGAAAAGGTTTTCAGAGTAAACACATTGCAGCTGAGATGCTGCCAACAATGTTTCAGAGGTTTATAATTGGAGCTCGTGCGATTAGGCAAAATGAAAGTTAATTTTCTCTGTCTCTGTCAGAATTGCTGACAATTCCACAGGTTCGATATCTCAATTAACCATAGCAGGATCCCCCCCTGTATAATGCATCTAAAGTGACAACGGAGGCAGCGCCGTGATGAAATTATAATGCGCGCTCGCAGGAGCTGGAAATAGGACCTTCCATTTGCAAATGCTAAAGCAACCAGAAGAGAGATTAGAGTGTAATTAACACATTATATTGAGCCGGGATGAGAGAAGGCCCGATGGTGAGGTGTGAGCACCAGTCACGTCGCTGAGAGATGCGCTCGCTGCTCCCCAGGTAAACCCAGAGCAGGATCCTCTACCAGGCAACCTAGGCAGATGCTTGGGGCCCAGTGTGTGTCAAGGGGCCCAACTGCCACCTTCTCTGACCTCTCTCCCCTTCAGCTTACCAAGACCATAAAGGGGCTTCAAATCTACTACCTTGCCTATTGCCCCATTACAACTTAATCCATCTCTGGGTGAACTGGGCTGAAAATTTGGGCGCCCGCTAGTGACAGATGTTTAAACGCCTATTGAAATATCGGCCTTGAGGAGTAATTTGAGCACCCGCGGGCACTTAAAGTACACTTCAATTCCAATACTTCAATAGGTGCCTATGGCGGTGCAGGAGACATTACATTTTTTTTACCGTGGTGGGGGGGGGCAGGGCCGTGCAGAGGCGAGAGAGGCTCCAGCCTCAGGGCGCAGTGCAGGAGGGGGCGCACAACTCACTCAGCTATCATTCCCCTATTGTGTTTAAAGCAGGGAGAAATAAGAAAAGGGGATACATGGCAGTGACTGCAAGCCAGAGATTAAGGTGTTGGGGGCCCTGAGGGTCCTCATAGTCTAATAGCAATCAGTGTGTGACGGCTGGGGTGGGAGGGATGGAGGGGAGCACTTTGGTGTCTCAGCCGTGGGTGCTGGACGACCATGTCCCAGCTCTGTGTGAAGGGCAGTGATTGGCAGTGGGGGAGGGGTTAAGGTCGGGCGTGCGTGGGGAGTTAGACTTCAGGTAGGAGGTGTATAAGGGGAAGGGGGTTTTAGGGTCAGGCGGCATCAGGTAGGAATTTTTATTGTGTGTGGGGGGTTAGGATTGGTCATAAGCTAGGAAGTTGGTTTAGGGTGACGCTTGAGCATTAGCAATCACAATGCTATTTACACTGCCAACCGATGAAAGCTATATTTTGGAAATGGGAAGGACAAATGCGGCAGGTGAGCTGTTTTGCATGGTAGTATATCCATGCATCTGTGTACACTCTTGCTAGTATCTAAATATACACAAGACACATTACATATCTGTGATTGAATCTGCAAACATCAGCTCCGCATTCACATTGGCTCGCATAGCACCAAATCAATTGATGAATCCCAAAGCAGACAAGGACAGTGCATCATGTAACTTACATGAGCTGCTATTTACTCGCCGTATAGAGAATAATAAAACATGATGGCTTAAATAGAGGGGAAAACATTCCAGTGACGGAGGAGTCTATAAAGTGACGCACGCCTGTCTGGAATGGATTCTGTAACGCACACATAGATTTTGCATACCTTGGATTCAGAAAACTGCATTATATTTTAAAGGACCACTACAGTGAAAAAAGGCAAACAGTTAAAATATGACAGAACCAACAGGATTTGGACAAGTCCATCTTCCCATGTCCTCATGGGGTATTCTCAGGGCTTTCTTTGTTTTCAAAAACATTTCCTGAATGGCTGTTGCTAATTCTAACTGCCATAGTGAGTATGGGGGCTGACTGGTATCTTTACTATTTGTCAGACTTACCAACTGCCGTCCAGGAAATGCTTTTAACTCTTACTTTTTTTACTGGAGTGGTCCTTCAACTGCCACTGCTTGCATTACAGACTATGACTAAGGGCACACCTTGAGCCCGATACATGTCAGTTTGATCCTGTGGATGTCAATGTCTATTTGTGGATTTTTGCAATAAAGTTATCCAGCTTTATATGAACTCATCTGAAGTCTTTGGATCCTTCCTTGATGCTTGAATTGTAGACTGTAATACTACTTAATGTATTTTCCGGAATATAAGACGCTCCGGAATATAATAAGACGCACCTAGGTTTAGAAGGCAAAAATCAGGGAAAAGAAAATATATTAAACCCATGTTCTAGGAGCGTCTTGTACATGTTGTACCCCATTGTCCTATGTTTAGTATGTGTCCCCTCCTGTCTTCCTGTGTTTGTCCATGTGTCCCCTCCTGCCCCCCTGTGTGGTCCTCCTGACCCCATGTGTCCCCTCCTGTCCTGTGTGTGTGTCCTCCAGCCCCCCTGTGTCGACATCTGTCCTACTGTTTGTGTTTCTGTGTCCCCTACTGCCCCCCTGTGTGTGTGTGTCTGTGTCCCCTTCAGCCCATCTGTTTGGTCCTTCAGTCCCTGTGTCCCCTCCTGTGTGTGTCTGGGTCTCCTCCTGCTCCCCTGTGTGGTGTGTTTCTGTGTCCTCTTCAGCCCCCATGTGGTCCAGTCCCCTGTCCCTTTTATGTGCTCCTCTCTGTGTCCCCTCCAGCCCACCCCCCCCACCCCGCATGTCTCCGCTCCTCTGAGTAACAATAGCAAAATGACTCTCCTCCCTATTGATTCCAGCACTGGGTTGTTCTCTCCAGCATGTCAGCGCTACCCCTGTAAAAGAATAGTTAGTGGGCAGCTCACCTTCCTCCAGCGGCAGAGATCTGCAGACATCTTGGCTTCCCCTGGCGACGGCTCCTGTAGGATGAGTCATTAACAGGCGCTGTCACTAGGGGCAGGCGTGCGGTACGCGAGATGTCTGCAGATCTCTGCCGCTGGAGGAAGGTGAGACGCTCTGCTGCTAACTATTCTTTTACAGGGGTAGCGCTGACATGCTGGAGGTGGAAAGGACCACCCATCGCTGAAATCAATAGGAAGGTGAGTCGCTCTGCAGTTATTGTTACTCAGGGGAGCGGAGACATGTGGGGATCAGGTGGACCACACAGTGGGACATGGCAGGGAGTCCCCGATGTAGCAGCGGGTCGGCGGTTCATATCGGCGGGCGTTTTTAAGTCGGGGATTTCCTGTCTTTGGAATATAAGATGCAGGGACTTTTTCTCCACATTTTTTTCCGAAAAATATGGTATGTATTGCACTGGCAAGATCGGTCTATCTAAACAGATATATATACAGTGGCTTGCAAAAGTATTCGGCCCCCTTGACGTTTTCCACATTTTGTCACATTACTGCCACAAACATGAATCCATTTTATTGGAATTCCATTTGAAAGACCAATACAAAGTGGTGTAGACATGAGAAGTGGAACGAAAATCATACATTATTCCAAACATTTTTTACAAATCAATAACTGCAAAGTGGGGTGTGCGTAATTATTCAGCCCCCCTGAGTCAATACTTTGTAGAAGCACCTTTTGCTGCAATTACAGCTGCCAGTCTTTTAGGGTATGTCTCTACCAGCTTTGCACATCTAGAGACTGAAAACCTTGCCCATGCTTCTTTGCAAAACAGCTCCAGCTCAGTCAGATTAGATGGACAGCGTTTGTGAACAGCAGTTTTCAGATCTTGCAACAGATTCTCGATTGGATTTAGATCTGGACTTTGACTGGGCCATTCTAACACATAGATATGTTTTGTTTTAAACCATTCCATTGTTGCCCTGGCTTTATGTTTAGGATCGTTGTCCTGCTGGAAGGTGAACCTACACCCCATTCTCAAGTGTTTTGCAGACTCCAAGAGGTTTTCTTCCAAGATTGCCCTGTATTCGGCTCCATCCATCTTTCCATCAACTCTGACCAGCTTCCCTGTCCCTGCTGAAAAGAAGCACCGCCAGAGCATGATGCTGCCATCACCATATTTGACAGTGGGGATGGTGTGTTCAGAGTGATGTGCAGTGTTAGTTTTCCATCACACATAGCGTTTTGCATTTTGGTCAAAAAGTTCAATTTTGGTCTCATCTGACCAGAGCACCTTCTTCCACATGTTTGCTGTGTCCCCAACATGGCTTGTGGCAAACTGCAAACGGGATTTCCTATGCTTTTCTGTTCACAATGGCTTTCTTCTTGCCACCCTTCCATAAAGGCCAACTTTGTGCAGTGCACGACTAATAGTTGTCCTATGGACAGATTCCCCCACCTGAGCTGTAGATCTCTGCAGCTCGTCCAGTCACCATGGGCCTCTTGACTGCATTTCTGATCAGCGCTCTTCTTGTTTGGCCTGTGAGTTTAGGTGGACGGCCTTGTCTTGGTAGCTTTACAGTTGTGCCATACTCCTTCCATTTCTGAATGATCGCTTGAATAGCGCTCCGTGGGATGTTCAAGCCTTTGGAAATCTTTTTGTAGCATAAGCCTGCTTTAAATTTCTCAATAACTTTATCCCTGACCTGTCTGGTGTGTTCTTTGGACTTCATGGTGTTGTTGCTCCCAATATTCTCTTAGACAACCTCTGAGGCCGTCACAGAGCAGCTGTATTTGTACTGACATTAGATTACACACAGGTGCACTCTATTTAGTCATTAGCACTCATCAGGCAATGTCAATGGGCAACTGACTGCACTCAGACCAAAGGGAGCTGAATAATTACGCACACCTCACTTTGCAGTTATTGATTCTTAAAAAATGTTTGGAATCATGTATGATTTTTGTTCCATTTCTCACATGTACACCACTTTGTATTTGTCTTTCACGTGGAATTCCAATAAAATTGAGATTCAGGTTTGTGGCAGTAATGTGACAAAATGTGGAAAACTTCAAGGGGGCCGAATACTTTTGCAAGCCACTGTATATATATATATGTGTGTGAATTATACACATGTATTTTGCGCACCTTACCAGTGAACTGCTAATGTGTGAAAAATACATGTGTATACTTTATTAATGAATCATTGGATAATTATATATACTGTCATAATAAACTTTCTACAGAAGCAATAGCCTCGATATGACTATCACAGATGTTTCATTTACTTCTTATGGTTTGGACCAGTGAAAAAGAGTAACCAAGCAGCTCGGGTCCAAGCCCTATCCCATACAGCCACATCAATCCCTGCCATGTACTGATGAGGACCAAAAGTCAGAAACTGGCTGTCTAGTCTACATGATGTGGGGTTCATGTGGCTGTGTAAAATTAAAAGCTATAGGCTTGCTATACACCAGCGGTTCTGGATGCTAGCCTGGCTTACAGCGGTATTAAGAGATCATTTGCATATTCAGTAGTGGTGCATTGTGGGTAACTACAAATGTTAATTTCAAGCTAAATTATTGCAAGTTTTCTTCTGTTTTAAGAAGGCAAATTCCACAAGCTTCTTATGGTTGTAACTGTCAATGAATTCCCTCAGCTGAGTGAGGGAACTGCTGAAGCTGGGAGCAGAGGAGGCGTACGTTAAAAAAGGGCGCCGGGAAAAAAGGGCGCAGGGTTTTAAAAGATAATCATGAATAACGTTTAAAAAAAATTGTGTTATATTTCGTTTAAAAATAATGTTTTATAAAGTTATAAATCATTAAATAATGTGTATAAAATCGGCAATTTTAAAAACGTTAATCTTCCCTGTTTAAAAATTGAAATTTATAATAACGTTTTATAAAACATTAATAAGAATTTTACTAAAGCTATACCTAACCCTACTCTCACACAGAACCCTCCCTGTACCTATCCCTAACCCCTAGACCCCCCTGTTGGTGCCTAACCCTAAGACCCCCTGGTGGTGCCTAACCCTAAGACCCCCCTGTTGGTGCCTAACCCTAAGACCCCCCTGTTGGTGCCTAACCCTAAGACCCCCCTGTTGGTGCCTAACCCTAAGACCCCCCTGTTGGTGCCTAAACCTAAGACCCCCCTGTTGGTGTCTAAACCTAAGACCCCCCCTGTGATAAGCATTAATAACGTTTTAAAAAAATATGGTGCGGTTTTTCGTTTAAAAATGAAAGAAAAAAAAAAAAAAACTGTACGGTTTTTCGTTTAAAAGTAATGTTTTAAAAAATATTGTACTGTTTTTCGTTTAAAAATAATGTTTTAAAAATTATAAATCATTAAATAATGTGTAATCATGAGAAACAGTTATACAACATTAAAAGTCTCCGGGCGCCGCTTTTAAAATGTTATTTTTCTCCGGCGCCCTTTTTTCCTGTTGGGCGCCGATTTAAACGATATTTATTATGGGAGTGAATGGCGGCGCCCTTTTTGTCCACCTGCCTCATGCGCCCAAATTTCCTGCTCCCGCAGAGGAGTGTGTTGGGGAGAGACGATGAGAATGCTATGAGAGGAGGGGAAGGGTCACTACACAGAAGTTCCTCTCCTGTAGGGGATGCCTCTTCCTCATAAATCTACTGACCAATGCTCCGCACTGTACAATGCCAATGTGAACGTTCCACTATAATATAATATATGCTCTGGTATACAATTTGCTTTATACACACACATTTAACTAGAGATGGTCAATTAGATGCTAATAGTTACAGCTTGCATGCTGATTTAATGCCACTTGGAACTGAGCCAGTCAAATGTGCTTCCTGTCAGAGCTGGATCATCTACAGGACAACTTGGCAGATGCCTAGGGCGTGAAGGGTGTCCAAGGTCCTGGCTAGCACCTCCTCATATCCTGTCTACCACCTCGCCAGAAAAGCAATGTGATAAGCAGGAGGAGCTAAATCTATGTTGCCTAGGGCCCCATTTTACCTTAATCCATCTATGCTTCATGTTGATTCCGATTGGACCAATTCCATACTGCATACAATTTGCACGCAATCCCGAAATATTAGCATCTCACTGACAATCTCAGAATATGAAACAGCCCTTCCACTGCTAAATTGCTTTAGCATGAATTTTCCAAAAACTGCAAATCCCATTTCATGTTTCAGTGTGTCGGCATCAGCAGGGCGAGATCTGATTGACTGTTGTGCACTCACTTTTCTGAATGCGGCGTGAATCTGGCCGTGTCAGTGATCCTTAAGCCGTCAGTATAGCATAATTCTGAAGCGGCACATGGAAAATGTCAGCGCAAGAGACAATAAAGGGATTTGTATCCAGCCGAACAGTCACGAGTGAAGGAACATGCTGCTTCTGCTGTATTTCCTGCTTCATAATGAAATATTAATGAGCGCAGCAGCACCAGAGAGAGCGCTCTCACTCAATAACGCTGTTTATTCCTTCAGCGCAGAGAAAATATTCTAATGTAAGTGTGACTTGAGAGCCAATTAAGGGAAACTTCTGCGGTCTCAAAGAACACCTGTCATTCAGCAGTAGTAGCGATGATGAGCAGGCGGAGGCAGGGGAGGCAGAGACTCAACTTACGCATATCGTTAGTTCGGCTCACATCCTGTTTAACATGACAGTGACAGCAGGTTAAGTGGCGGTGAAGGGAAGTTACAGGGGCAGTCACATGGTTTATCTGGGTGAGCTGCTGATGGGAAGCCAGAGGTAGCTGCACAGCTCCATCTCATTCTCCTGCCGCTCCTTGGAATATGAATATAATCTAATTGCAATGAAAATGAACTAAGTGCTCAGCTCAGTGTCGGCAGTTTAGTACACTTCATTTTGGCACGGGGTTATCAGCACTGATGACCACAAGCCACAAATGTACTGTAATCAATATCACATAATTACATTTTAAATCTCATTTTGCCCTAACGTGTGCCTGGAACTATCAAAGAAACTGTTCTTCTGTAAACCTCACATACCTATAGAGCTTTTAGCCAGCAACAGTAGAAAGCTTTTCAGAGGTCTCTGATGACAGCATGTGCAAAAAAAAAAAAAAAAAAAAAAAAGCTTTTTTTTTTTTTTTTTAAATAAGCTTTTGTAACAGTCTGTGTTCACGTTAGGGCTAGAGCTGGACCATGTAGATAGGTTTAACTTCTCTGTCACTATTCACAGAGGAATACACACACACACGAACACACACACACCACACGCACCACACGCACCACACACACGCACGCACACACGCACACGCACCTTTATCATAAATCATATGAGAACAGCTGAGGGGTTTTTTTAAATACAGAGAAGGATCTAAAGAGAAAGACCTGTACTTTTTTCCTTACTTGGATATATGTGGCATCTAGAATTTTAGTTAACTTTGATAGTTGTCCTTTACGCCTGGTAGATACTTTCAATTATAATTGGCCAGTCATTGACCAATTTTACCACCTCCATGTAGTATAAGGCCTCTTTTACACTATACCACACACTGCCCAATTAACTGGAGGGGGAGAGTGGATGGGGGATCTCATTTTGCCCTAACGTGTGCCTTGCTAGCCTCAAAGTGGAACTATCAAAGAAACTGTTCTTCTGTAAACCCCACATACCTATAGAGCTTTTAGCCAGCAACAGTAGAAAGCTTTTCAGAGGGCTCTGATGACAGCCTGCGCAAAAAAAAAAAATGCTTTTTTTTTTTAAAAAAAATAAGCTTTTGTAACAGTTTGTGTTCACGTCAGGGGCTAGAGCTGGACCATGTAGATAGGTTTAACTTCTCTGTCACTATTCACAGAGGAATACACACACACACGAACACACACACACACACACCGCACGCACGCACGCACGCACGCACGCACGCATGCACGCACGCACACACACACACACACACACACACACACACACACACACACACACACACCTTTATCATAAATCATATGAGAACAGCTGAGGGTTTTTTTAGATACAGAGAAGGATCTAAAGAGAAGGACCTGTACTTTTTTCCTTACTTGGATATTTGTGGCATCTAGAATTTTAGTTAACTTTGATAGTTGTCCTTTACGCCTGGTAGATACTTTCAATTATAATTGGCCAGTCATTGACCAATTTTACCACCTCCATGTAGTATAAGGCCTCTTTTACACTATACCACACACTGCCCAATTAACTGGAGGGGGAGAGTGGATGGGGGATCTCATTTTGCCCTAACGTGTGCCTTGCTAGCCTCAAAGTGGAACTATCAAAGAAACTGTTCTTCTGTAAACCCCACATACCTATAGAGCTTTTAGCCAGCAACAGTAGAAAGCTTTTCAGAGGTCTCTGATGACAGCCTGCGCAAAAAAAAAATGTTTTTTTTTTTTTTAAATAAGCTTTTGTAACAGTTTGTGTTCACGTCAGGGCTAGAGCTGGACCATGTAGATAGGTTTAACTTCTCTGTCACTATTCACAGAGGAATACACACACACACACACACACACACACACACACACACACACACACACACCATACACACACACACACACACACACACACACACACACACACACACACACACACACACACACACACACACACACACACACACACACACACACCTTTATCATAAATCATATGAGAACAGCTGAGGGTTTTTTTAGATACAGAGAAGGATCTAAAGAGAAGGACCTGTACTTTTTTCCTTACTTGGATATATGTGGCATCTAGAATTTTAGTTAACTTTGATAGTTGTCCTTTACGCCTGGTAGATACTTTCAATTATAATTGGCCAGTCATTGACCAATTTTACCACCTCCATGTAGTATAAGGCCTCTTTTACACTATACCACACACTGCCCAATTAGCTGGAGGGGGAGAGTGGATGGGGGACTCTCCCAACCGCTGTGCCCACTGCCCCTCTTCCTGGCTGCTACCCCCTCCATGCTACCTGGGGGCAATTATAATACTCATGGGGGGGCATCCTCACAAGTTTGCCTCAGGCGACAAAAAGCCTAAAGCCGGCCCTGTGTGTATAGTGTGAACTGTGCCATAGGAAAACATTGTCATCACTCTGAAAATCAGTTGTCCTTTCAGTTATTACTGAGAACTGATACAGTGTAAAAGTACCCTGAGGCTAGCTTCACAGTGGCCAGTTGCATAACGCACGCATTATAATAACTGTGAACTGCGATGGAATGGAGAATACATAAAGACTATACTCCAAAGCCTGCCTGCAGCGAGTTAGAATTACGTGATCAGTTACAATGCAAAGATGTGAACAACCCCGTAGCATTGTAAGGCTAGGTTCATAGCGGTCAGTTGCATAATGCGTTGTGAGTGTAAATTGCAATGGAGGCTGGACATAGACTTTAATGCAAAGCCGGCATGCAGCAAGTTAGAATAGCACAATCAGTTACAACACAGTACTGTGAACAGGCCCATAGAATTATATGGACAGTGAGCGGACATGCGGAATTAAAGACACTCTCCACTTGTCAGTTTTCTGTGCATTTTCTGCACAGGAAAACTGACAACTAATGTTAATCAATGGGCTAATTCACACTTGAATGTGCTTTTCACATGCAGAAAAACAATTGACAGCCATGCAGCACTGTCATAAAACTCATGCAGAGAAACTGACGCGCAGAAAAACTGACGAGTGGAGACAGGCCCTTATTCTGCAATGCAGATTGCGTTGCACTGCCCACCTAGTGTATAAATGTACCTCAGTGTGTGCATTTATACATTACCTGTCCAGTCCCATGTCCAGTCACCATGCAGTACCCATCCGTCTTCGGGACCCTCTGCTCTTCCATTAGCAGTATACACATCGCCGCCACATAGAGTGCGGCATGTGTGATGTTATACACATGCTGAGTGTATATTGCTAATGGAAGAGTGGGGGGGTCCCAATGAGGGATGGGCACCGTGCAGTGGGGGACACAGGACAGGTAATGTATAAATGCACACGCAGGGGTACAACGCTGGGAGTTTTGTTGCGTTTGTTACTCGTCCCAATATCGCTCGCTGTTACAGCCTTGCACTCGATCGACCACGATAGCCTGAAATCTTTCAGCATGACCAATCAATACCTGCAACCAATTTTAATTCGAAATTGGTCGCATCGTCAATTGGGAATGCTGTTGGCGACATCGATTTTCATCCAATATGACAATAATTATTGAATCGGAAGGTCGTTCGGCCGCCAATTCGAGAGATGTATGGACCCCTTAATTATCAAGTTTTGATACTTTGCTTTTTTTTTTTTTATAATTATACTGGAATGGTAGACACTCCAACTCCAATAATGGTATGGTGACACACTCATCAGTACCTAAAGCCAGGTGCAGGAGAAATTCACCCTGTATCGTGGTGTATGACATTCAGGGGAATAGCAATAGCCATAGCAGTCATAGCAAGTGCTATGCGGCCATGGAACATGGGGTAATTGATGTATTACCACTTGCCGACCGCACGCTTATACCGTGCGTCGGCAAAGTGGCAGCTGCAGGACCAGCGACGCAGTACTGCGTCGCCAGCTGCAGGCTGATTAATTAGGAAGCAGCCGCTCGCGCGAGCGGCTGCTTCCTGTCAAATCACGGCGGGGGGCTCCGTGAATAGCCGATGGCGGCTCGCAGGCTAAATGTAAACACAAGCGGAAATAATCCGCTTTGTTTACATTGTACGGCGCTGCTGCGCAGCAGCGCCGTAAGGCAGATCGGCGATCCCCGGCCAATCAGCGGCCGGGGATCGCCGCCATGTGACAGGGGACGTCCCGTCACTGGCTGCACAGGACGGATAGCGTCCTGTGCAGCCTCGATCACCGGGGGGGCCAGGTAGGAGAGGGAGGGGGAGGATTTCGCCGCAGTGGGGGGCTTTGAGGTGCCCCCCCCGCAACACCCAGGCAGGCAGGAGAGATCAGACCAACCCTGCACATCATCCCCATAGGGGGGAAAAAAGGGGGGCAATCTGATCTCTCTGCCTGCAACCTGATCTGTGCTGGGGGCTGCAGAGCCCACCCAGCACAGATCACTCAAAACAGCGCTGGTCCTTAAGGGGGGGTAAAGGGTGGGTCATCAAGTGGTTAACTATTCATTTTCCTCCACCCCTCTGACTTTACTTCAGTGCCTATAGGCTGTTTACAGTGTACATTGCATAGGAATGTACATTGCCTAGTCAACTAATATGCCGTATGGTAGGGGTAGGTGGCATTGCTTAAAGGGCAACTCAACTGAGAAGAATATGGAAACTGCCATATGTATTTCCTTTTAAAGGACCACTATTGCGAAAAAATAGGCAGTTAAAATCCGACAGAACCGACAGGTTTTGGGCCAGTCCATCTCCTCGTGGAGGATTCTCAGGGTTTTCTTTGTTTTCAACAGCATTTCCTGAACAGCAGTTGCAAAGTCTAACTGACAAAATAGTGTGCAAGTGATTAGGGAGGCTGGCTGGTATCTTACTATCTTTGCAGTTAAACTGCTGTTCGGGAAATGCTGTTGAGAAGAAAGAAAACCCTGAGAATCCCCCATGAGGAGATGGACTGGGTCAAAACCTGTCAATTCTGTCAGATTTTAATTGCCTACTTTTTTCGAGAAGGTGGTCCTTTAAAGGGAACCTGAAGTGAGAAAAATTATTTAAAATAAACACATGATGTAGCTGTAAATGAATATTTCATACTAACCTCACCGTCAGTTCCCCTCAGAAGCTCACCATTTTCTTCATATGGTAATCCCTTCCAGTTCCCGTTTTAGAAGCTAAAAACACATCATCATCATTCTCTCTCTCTCAGCACACTTCCACTGCACCACTCTGCTGCCACACAGGGAATGCTTTGTTGTAGGAAAACTTTGCGTTAAACTTCTTGGAGCAGACTTACTTCCTCCCTCCAAAAGACACACATACATCCCCATAAAATCATGTAGCAGCAACAACTAGTCTCTGTGGCACAATTGATTAGTGCATTTGGCTGTTAACCAAAAGGCTGGTGGTTCAAGCCCACCCAGGGATGGCTTTGTGTTTTGTGAAGGGAACTAATGTACCCTTCTTAAACTTGAAGATTGTATACAAAATGTAAGCAGACTGCAGAGTGGTGCAGCAGGAGTGTGCTGGGCCCATAACCCAGAGATTGATGGATCAAAACCATCCTCTGCTAGGTATGATTTCATTATTGCACCTCGCTTTATCGCATGGGCAAACCGGTTTCCATAGCCCTGTAAGAGAAAGTGTTATAAGGGCCCTGCTGTAACATAGATATTACGGTAGCTAAGACTACTCCTGGGCTTTTCTTGTGGTTGAAGAGATGAGTGAACTGTGACACCACACTTAAAAAAAAAAAACAAAAAAAAAACCACAGGGGTAAAAATGGTCGGATATCCGAGTTACCCGGATACCCGAAATCCGGATGAGCAACCCTGTTTGCTATTATGTTTAAAGGGACATCAGAGTTGTTATGTTTCTTCCTATTACACACTAGGCCCGACCATGTGATTACAGTGATGGCAGAAAAACCTCCTAATTAATATTTATTAAATGTCTGTGATCTATAGCGCCGATCTGGAAGGGTTTGTTTTGTGTTGCCTTTCCTCCTTGGCAAAACCAGATTTTTTGCTTTAAGGAAATAGAGCAATTACGCACAATCTTGGCTCGCCTGAAACCCCCATCTCTCATCCTCATTATTCAAATTTCTCTAACACATGGTAACCAATTAACTTCATCCTAATTAACAGCCAGGCGAGTTGATTGCTCCAATTTTATTACCCTGAAAACCTGGTCTGTTGCCTCCTCCCGAGACCGGCGCTGAGAAGGCTCTGCGTCGTATCGCTGATGGAAATAAAGTATATATAAAGTGACTGGCTGCAAGGCGTTACCCTTGGGGCTCAATAAAGTTATTGTTTTAAAAAAACAAGTGAAGACATTATTGGCCAAGTCTATGGAGAACAATGTTTTAGTTTGGATGGTGTAGCAAGGTGTTGGATACGCATTTCCCAAAGCTCTCCTCTAGTCCTACCAATGGTTTGTGGATATCCGAACAGGTGCTTAATCTGCATTGCTGAGAAAGTCATTATCCCAGCTATGCATATGCCAGGGTATCTGCAAAACAAGTATGGTTGAAGAGACTTAAGGATGGTTTGGGGGGTCCATCTAAAAATGGCGCAGGGAGAAAAATGGCGCACCGTTCTGCCGATAAATGTATCATAAAACGCTATTTACCGAAAATACATTAAAACGGTAAATAGCGTTTTATGCTACATTTATTTCAGCACGGTACGCCATTAAAGCAAGCAGGGGGCTGCGGGTCGCTAGTATAGGCAGCGGGGGTTGGGGGAGAGAGGCAGCGGACACTGAAGGGCATAGGCAGCGGACGAAGATGTGTTCAATATGCATACATTACCTTGTCCCGGGCCGCCGATCGCTCCTTCCCTCCGCTCCTGCACTTTCTAGTTTGTTTGCTGTAGTCCAGCAGCCGGCCAATCACCATGCGGAGACTGAAACCGCATGGTGATTGGCCGGCTGCAGGACTACAGTAAACGAATGGAGGAAGTGAAGGAGCGGAGGGAAGGAGCGATCGGCGGCCCGGGACAAGGTAATGTATGCATATTGAACACATCTTCGTCCGCTGCCTATGCCCTTCAGTGTCCGCTGCCTCTCTCTTCCCCCCGACCCCTCTGTCCTCAGAAATTTTGAAGCTTTATAACGCTATTTAGCGTTATAAGTGTAAGGCACACTGCCTGCGCCATTTTTTAACACTTATAACGCTAAATAGCGTTATATAATGCAAGTCTATGGGGCGCCCTTCTTATTCATCTGGCGCTGTGCGCCATTTTTAACTGTCCCGTGGTTTGGGGATTTGGGGAAAGGCTGGAGTTTCACTCTCATCTGTACGCCCACTGGCAGGACATTAGTTCTAACAGGCAATACCTTTTATTGGCTAATTAAATATAGTTACAGGTGTGAGGTTTCAATGAAGATTAAATTCCATTCTTCAGATGAAACACATGTGCACGCACATGTATATATGTGTATCAGGGCTGTAGAGTTGAAATCGGAGTCAGAGTTCCCCCCCCCCCATCCCTTGCCCACCTCTAGCTGGTAAGGGTGAGCTAAAGAAGTTAGCTGGAGATTAGAATAGGTAGACGGTTCACTGTTGGTGGTGCAGGGGTTTTTAGGCATAGGCAAGCCAGGCAGATTCCTAGGTGACAACTGTAAGAGGGGGCACCACAGAGCGCCACAGAGCTAGTCTTAGCACACTGTACTTTATAGCCAACTGCTAGTTTCATTAAGAAAGGGATGGATGGTGATTTTCACATCTAAATAGGTACTGCAAGATGGAGCGAACTTCTGTTGGGGGGGGGGGGGGGGGTGTGAGAGAATAATGTGCTCGGGGTCAACTGGGCGTCAGATGTTGTTAAAAATCCACCATGCTAGATCTTTAGGTGATCTTTCTTTAGGTGATATTGGGGGGGGGGGGGGGGGGGCTTCTGCACACAGGCTAGATTCTTACCCTAGGCAATGGTTATATCAGCTACCCCGGCCAAGTTTTATCTAATGAGTAAATAACTTAGGTGCAGGGGACCTGAGCTATAAAAAGGTTAATTTTTACTTATCTGTGAGACTTTCTCCTGCCCCAAACCCCCTCCTCCACCAGGTCCCCTCCGTTGTGCCGCTGCCCACTTTAGAAAGATCTCTGACTAGTCTAGTTGTGAGCTCATGTGCATTCCCGATCCCGTCCGCATGCTTCTTCCATCACACTTGTCACTGGGAGCATTCTACACATGCGCATTTTGTCAAAGAATTGTACTGCGCATGCGCTAAATGCTCCCAGCATTGGGATTGTGGTAAAGGAGGCATGTGGGCAGGACCGCACATGTGCAGTATCCCACGACTAGACTATTTGGAGATCTTTTTAAAGGAGGACAGAGGCACAATGGAGAGGATCCATAGTACACCAAGTTCAGGTTCTCGACCGAGTTCACACTATGGAGTGTAGTAAATACGAAGGAGGCACTCAATTGGCTTCAAACTTGCGTTTTATCAAATCCCAGTAATACACGACATGTCGTGTATTACTGGGATTTGATAAAACGCAAGTTTGAAGCCAATTGAGTGCCTCCTTCGTATTTACTACATTGAACCGTGTGTGGAGTGGTGACCCACAGAGGGATTGTGCACCGGCAACATAGACCTGACTAGGCCTATTCCACAGGGACTCGCTGCAGTTTGCTTGTTGCACACTATGGAGTGTACTGACTGTTCAGTGATACCAATTTTACCGGTACTGACGCTGCTTGCACACTGCACAATTAACACATTGCACATTACCTTGTTAATGAATACATTGCCATGGTGACATACATTACCTATGTATTTTGCATAATGCTCACTGCGCACTGCGGACCAGTTGGGAGTACCAATAAAAATGCATTCCCTGCGCACACCAATGTTACCAATGCATAGTAAATACTCCACTGTGTGCCTTGTGTAAAGCCATCTCTGCAACAGAGTCATAACACAATGCCCACTCCGCAAGGTATAATTGCACATTATTTTCGTAGCATAAAGCCTGCTATGAACGTGCCCATTATCCTACACGTTATCCAGAAACACACAGTAGAAAAAGCATTAGGATAACACAATCTATTACAAGGCATGTGTGAAAAGGCCCATACAGTTGTGAGGACAGTGCAGTCACATGATGCCGCAGAGCAAAGTGCTCTGCACTGCACCCCAAGTACCTTTAAAGAGGACCTGAACTCTTGCACAGGACAGAAGGAAACCATAGAAAAATGCACATTGTATATTTTGAGAGTTTAGCCTAATTCCCCCTCATCTGTGACTAAGCACAATTTGTAATTTGATCCCTCAGCTGTGTCAGCTGCCTGCCATGGCAGAGAGCTAATTGGTAAACAATATGTCTGCTTCCATGAAAGCAGGAAGTAGACACACTGAAGATTTATAGCAGAAATTGCAACAGCTGTAACAAAGAAATGTTTTTTCTTTAAAAGGTAGTATGCTGTTGCTTATATTTTAGAGCAGAGAGGAAGTTCTGAGTTCACCTCTAGAAAGTGGTCAGTGTTATGCTAAGCCACATTTTTTTTTTGTGAAACCCATGTTTTCCCTTTATCAGTTTTTAGTGGAATTTTATGTTTTGCCTGCAGGTTTCCTGTAAACTTGCTCACAAAATACCCCGTGAACATAAATCTAGCCTGTTCCAGCGTCCAATAATTATTTCTGCAGCGACAAAATTCTGCCAAATAATTCTCTACTCAGCGTACAGTGATTACATTTTAATGCACATTATCCCTCATTGTCCCAGACAGATAATGTTCTGTTTCTATTAAAATGATCATATTTTGTCAGTCTGACACAGTAATAAAAACTTGCTCAGTATATCACAGGGGAAAACTGACAGTCGGTGTAACAATGAGAAGAGGGACCCGCGGGGGGCGCGGAGGGACCTGCAGGGGGCGCGGAGGGACCTGCAGGGGGCGCAGAGGGACACGATGGACCTTGTTGGACAGGCTAGTCTCTACTCTGTGATCGGAAGACGCTATGAAACATTTCCACTGGGGTCACCTTTCTCCCGAGCGATTAAATTAATGGGCCTGCTATGTACACTGCTGCTTTCAGAATGAATATAATCTATCATTTATTTCTGAGCCTGTTTATTATGAATGTTCTCATTATGTTTCTGGGAAAACAGTGAAGGACATGAGGCATCCTTTACAATATGAATGAACAAGTCAAGTACCCAGTGGTCTGGTCTTCTATTCATGTTCGTTGTGTGCAGCCTGGTGTTTAAAGGTCAGCTGCTTGTGTCTATCTGGTTTTTGGATTGCATGTGATTAACATGGTAATCGGAGGTGTAAGCATATTAAAGGAGAACTGTAGAGAGAGGTGTATGGACGCTGTCATATTTATTTCCATTTAAGCGATACCAGTTACCTGGCTAACCTACCAATCCTCTGCCTCTAATACTTTCAGCCATAGGCCCTGAACAAGCATGCAGCAGATTAGGGTTTTCTGACAATTTTGACAGATATGACAAGATTAGCTGCATGGTTGTTTCTGGTGTGATTCAGCCACTACTTCAGCCAAATAGATCAACAGGGCTGCCAGGCAACTGGTATTGCTTAAAGGAATACTATCGATACCCAAGTGTTCTAAAATGACAGTGTACAAATAATGTCTAAGTAGCTGTGTAAACATTTTCCTACTTTTCATGTTAAATATCAGAGGCAAAAGCTGTAATTTATTGAGGGTAGGATTTAGCTATATTGGGACAAATCAATTGCAGAAGGGTGTCTGCTTCAATGCACAGCCAGAGTTGCATATCAGACTACAGAAAGCAAATATCAAACATATCAAACTCAGAAAGCAAAAACAGTATGAAAAAGCTGTGACATTTCCTCTGCTCTCTTCAGACAGGTCAGTCAGAAACACAGGACACAGGAGCTGCAGCTGTTGGGAGCTCTCTTCTCTGTCACTGGCAGAGCTACACATAGAGTTAACTGATCAAGTGTGAGGGGAATTTCCCCTCTCCTCATGGCTCAGTCAGCCATCAGTTTTGGCATCAGTAAACTTTGAATGTATTTTGATAACAGTAAACAAAGAAGTTGCTACTAAAATGAATACACCAGTACTTAGCAGCACTTCCCAAACAATTCCTGTGGCAATTGAAAAAAATATGTGAATCGATAATATTCCTTTAAACAGGATATAAATATGGCAGCCTCCAAATACCTATCACTACAGTTCTCTTTAATGCGGTTTCGGGCATTTTCCATCTTTACTTCCTCTGACTGAAGCAAATCCTAATGTCATTTCGTCCCCTACTTTTTTTCCTCCTAGAAACTGCACTGTCATATTTAGCTTGCTTTTGTAAACACATGTGAGCACAGCATAGATCGTAATTCAGCAGCTTCTGCAGAAGGGGGAGGTGTATTTTCCTTCTCAGCCTGGTGTCACACTTAACTGCCCTCAGCCAATCAGTGAGAAGCAGGAATGTTCCACGTGCTTCATTCTTCCCAGCAATGTACCAAACAGAGCCAGGTTGACTGAGATAAGATGTATTACAGCAGAAACATTTATGATTATATTGGAATGCTTGCAATGCAGGTTCAGGTTGTAGAGTGCATATTAAACATACAGCATTGGGTAAATGGAATTTAATTTTATGGCTGATAATGCCGCTTTAATGGCCATTGTGGCGAGAGGTGCTAAGAGGAGGTGGTGGGACACAATGTGAAAAGTAAAAATGGGACCTGAAGAAACAAGAACAAAGAGACATTGTGGAAGATTTAGTGCATTATTATGCTGGACACTAATGCAATTTATTTTTAAAGCAGGTTTGTGTATTTGTATTCAATCAAAGCATTTTTGTATTTCTTTTCTTAAAGGATTTACACAATCGGAGTAAACAGCAAAGCATGACACATCCATCAGGCATTGCTGTTAGCTTCTGGAATGGCCACATTTATCTCTGCAGGCAAGAAGCAAGGAAAGGCAAGTTTGCAAAAACCCCTTGTGATGAATAGATCTGAACTGAAAGGGGGTGTTTTTACCTCAACAAATGCAATTCCACATTAAAGGGAAGATCCACGGAGAGAGATAAAAAAAATAAAACTAATCCACTTACCTGGGGCTTCCTCCAGCCCATGGCAGGCAGGACGTGCTCTCGCCGCAGCTCCGGAGGCTCCCAGTCTTCTCTGGTGGCTCACCCGACCTGGCCAGGCCGGCTTCCAGGTCGGGCTCTTGTGCGCTCCAACGTGCGTCTCACATGGTCGCGCTGACGTCATCGGACGTCCTCCAGGCTGTACTGCGCAGGCGCAGTAGTTCTGTGCCCGCGCAGTACAGTCCGTAGGACTTCCCGGAGAAGACCGGGACCCTCCAGAGCGGCGTCGAGGGCACGTCCTGCCTGCTACGGGCTGGAGGAAGCCCCAGGTAAGTGGATTAGTATTTTTATTTTCCCTGAACCCACCCTTTAAGTTTGGCAAATCCAACGGATGCTTATAAAGAACCTGAGGTGACAGTGATATGGAGGCTGCCATGTTGATTTCCTTTTAAACAATACCAGTAGATGTGAAGTCCTGTTGATCTTTCTGGCATCAATAGTGTTTGAGTCCTGAAACAAGCATGTGGCTAATCCAGTCAGACTTGAATCAGAGCACCTGATCTGCATGTAGGGGCGTAACTAGACATCACTGGGCCCCTACTGCAAAACTTTGGATGCCCCCCCCCCCCCCCCCCCACTGGTCCTTTCCATCCTGGTTAAT
This sequence comes from Hyperolius riggenbachi, assembly GCF_040937935.1. Lineage (NCBI taxonomy): Eukaryota > Metazoa > Chordata > Amphibia > Anura > Hyperoliidae > Hyperolius > Hyperolius riggenbachi. The sequence continues at coordinate 80,802,080 of NC_090654.1, forward strand.
TTTCCTTCATATTAACATGTTAAAATTAGTAATATATCAATTTAAAGGATGGGAATAAAGTTTAGAGTCAATCAACCAAATTTTTTTAGTTGAGAAATATATATATATATATATATATATATATATATATATATATATATATATTTACATAAAAAGAGAGACAAAGTCCTGAAAGAGGGACAAATGAGGAGGAAAGAGAGAGGGACAGCGGGACAGGGCTTCCAAAGAGGGACTGTCCCTCCAAAAAAGGGACAGTTGGGAGCTATGCTGTAACTTTGGCAAAACATTCAGAATGTCACTGATTGATACTGTTATTACAGGATCTTGGACTCAGTAGGAGACAACAAACTCTCAATGAGGCAGTGACAGTCAGACATTAATCTTACCCACTCTACTGTGTCCGTAATCAGACTTCATAAGGTCACTAGCCTGTGTGTGACAAGAATCTAGGAAATAGGAAATATAATAGGACTCCTTTGTTTGTAACGTTGTACATGAAGTCATCAGAACTTTGCTGCAGTGTGAAATGGTTTTTTTTTTTTACGAACCCTAGGGAGCAGGGACAGTGTACAATTTCCGAAGTGTGTATGATTCCTTATCTGTGTGGTGGACACATGCAGTCAATATAACAATGGTACGAGAGCAGAATATGTTTTCTCTCCATGCCCTTAGTTGTCAATCTCTCAAACTTTTCCCCCCACGGGGCCCCCTGTGGCTTCTGGGCCCCCCTGTGGAGGCATCCCTTGCAGGGTCTATTGTTACGTCCCTGCATGCTTGTTCAAGGTCTGTGGCTGAAAGTATAAGAGACACAGGATGAGCAGGACAGCCAGGTAACTTGCATTTTTTAAAAGAAAATTAATATGGCAGCCTCCATATCACTCTCACCTCTATTTAAGGATGAAATGATTTGTGATGGATCTCCACTGGCTTTGTTAGCCTCGTACCTGAGATCCACTCTGAGATATATAATTCCTGACCAGTAAGCAGAGCCTCCACTGGGCACAAGCTAGCCAAACAGCCAGTTGGGGCCTCACTGACAGCAGAGGGCTTGCCTCAAACTTCCCATGCTGCTGCTGCCACTGTGGCTGTGCAGCCGCCCGGCACTGTGTGGGTCTCTACTGGCCTGTCTGAACAAGTCTTCTTATTATGTATTTACATATTACTACCATCTTCTGCAGCACTTTACATAGTCAGGTCACTGATTGTCCTCAGAGGAACTCACAATCTAATCCCTAGCACTGATCTCTCTGCAGCACTGAAGTTGTTAGCTGTGGCCTGGAAGAAGCAGCCCACCACAGGCTCTCCAGCAGGCCATGGGTTCTCTCCCACACACAAAACCCCATCCCAGAGGCATCGCTAGGCTTTTCAGCACCCAGGGACAAAGACAGTTTGTGTACTCTCCCTTAGATGTGCCCCATACCCTATTTAGATAGCAATGTGTGCCCCCATATAGAAAGCCAGGTGTGCCCCCCCCCTTTAGATAGCCAGGTGTGCCCCACTTTTTCTACTGCTGTTAACACTTCTGCACTCCTCTGCAGAGGGAGGGAGAGAAGCAGGGGCACTTTGGGCAGCCAGCGGACCGCCTCTCACGCATGTGTGGGTGCACCGGCAGTGCTGAGGCCCCTTACATCGCTGTGCCTGGAGACATGTGTCCTCACTTGCCCACCCATAGCTATGCCTCTGCCCCATCCACTGGGTGAGTCAGGGAATCTATTTTTTAGAGGAGCTTATATCTAATCCTACCATAGACATAGTCCATAGTTCTGCCGGTTCTGTTGGCTCAGGAAGGGCACAAACTATGTGCTGCTTGAGGCCACAAAAACTTAGCAGCACCCCCGCCAGGATGAGCAACTAGGTTTTGCAAACTACGTTTCGTGGGCAAAATTATTTCAAGGTTTGCCAGCCTGGCTGGAGAATTGTCAATGGCTTCTTTTTTAGCCAATAATGCTCCCAGGGGGCATTGCTAACCTTCCCCGGGTTCATTGCACAGATCCAAGGCTTTTTTTTCTGGAAAGACCTCAAAGACCTAGGCCTTGTGCGGCAGCTGGCAGAAGGGTGGCTGGACATGGAATACAGAGGCTGCAAATAAGGAGCAACATATAGAAATAGGGAGCTGTAGCCCAAGGGATTTGTATGTATTAAAAACGGACTGCTGTACATGAATGGAAGAGGGGTCTGCAAAGAGAATAGGAGGGGGTGTTAATAGGGGTCAGTTGAGACCGCTTATCTACTTACTATGTATGATTAAGGGTAAGTTGGAGGGAAGCTGGAGGGTGCCAGGAGCGGGAGCTGGGGGAGAGGTCTTGCAGAGCGGCAGCGGAGTGGAATGTTAAACATTACCTGCTTCTGGCGACGATACAGGTCCTTTTTACTTCGTGTTCAGTTTAAAAAGTGCCATGCAGCCAATCACCATGCAGCTTCCATCCCTGTCGCATGACATGGGACACTGAAACCTAATGGTGATTGGCTGGCTGCACGGCATTTGCAAACTGAAAAGGAAGTGAAAAGTACCTGTACCACCTCCAGAAGCAGCTA
>NC_090654.1:85263541-85266041 GCF_040937935.1 Hyperolius riggenbachi
GTTGGGCCCCTTAGCGCAGGGTTTCTCAACATTGTATTGGTATGTACCCCTTTTAAAACCCTGTACTCACCAAGTACCCCCTCGCACAGGGCCGGATTTGTATCTCTTAGTGCCCTAGGCCAACTGTCAAAAACCGCCCCCCCCCCCCCCCCCACGCAAAATATTACAGCCCCTCCATACTTGTCGCCCAGGCTTGTAATGGTAATCTGGCATCTTTTAAAGGAGTCATCAGGCAAAAGCTTACAAAATGAGTGCTACTTACCGGGGGCTTCCTCCAGCCCCAAGCATGTCCCTCGCCGCAGCTCTGCAGCCAGCCGTTCGCTGGAACTCTGTCCCAGTCCCCGGCGATGACGTCAGAGCGACCTCGAGGTCGGCCTGTACTGCGCCTGCGCGAGCGGCGCTGTCAATCACCGCCACGTGGGCCAGAGCGGACTGCGCACGCGCAGTACAGAGCGACCTGGAGGTCACTCTGACGTCATCGCCGGGGATTGGGACGGAGCTCCAGCGAACGGCTGGCTGCAGAGCTGCGGCAAGGGACATGCTGGGAGCTTGGGGCTGGAGGAAGCCCCATTTTGTAAGATTTTGCCTGATGACTCCTTTAAGGCATCAGACAGGTCCTCCAGCTCTGCATACATGCGTGTACCAGCCATTAGACAGTGGTAAAGATTACATTGTGAGCTCCTCTGAATAACAGCTAGTGACATGACTATGCACTCTGTAAAGTGCTGCAGAAGTTGTCAGTGCTATATAATACATAATAATAATATGGTAGGAGATTAGACTGTGACTATGGTAGGATTAGACTGTGAGCTCCTCTGAGGACAATCAACGGCATGACTGCAAAGGACTATGTGAGATGTCAACACTATTATATGTCAGTGTGGGCCGTCTGCACCTGTGCAGTAGCATGGATACAGTCAGGCTCAGCTTTATATGCCGGTGCTTGAGTGGTTTTGATACTGCGGAGATGCAGTGCGGCTGCACTTTGAAGCCACGTTCAAACTATATGCACTGCTGTGCGTATTTCAGCAGCGCATATGGTGTGCGATCAACAAGAACATCAGAAGTGCATAGACAGCACTTCTGACATTCAGACTATGGATACTACGCAGCAGTGCGATTTGCTATTGCTGATCCCATTCACAGTAATGCCTACTGTGTGTGCCTACAGGCGCCTGATGATGGAAAGGTGGCACACTCCCCTCCATGAGTGCCTCCCTCTCTTATTTATGCAGAGTCCTGATGAGAGTATAAATGAGAGATTACTCACCCTATTCTCTGCATTCCACTGACGAGCTCCGTTTAGTCGGGGGCACCTCTATCTACTTAATTCTGAGGTTCTTTTAGCTACCTAATGCTTGGGGGGCATCTCTAGCTACCTAATACTGAGGGTACTTATGGATACCCAATACCAAGGGGCACCTGTAGCTAAGTATGATGGGCAAGGGAAATAAGGGAGAAGTGACAGGTGGGACAGCCAGCACACTTGTGGTGCGGTTCGGTGAGGGTTTGAGGTTCATGAGGGAGAAGTTTAAAGTGCCAGGACATCTGTGCCTATAAGGCTTCTCTGAGGTAAATCTGGGCCTAAACTCAGTATCATATAAACTTTGATATCTGGCTTACCTATGACTACCCTTTTTCTGTACACTTTTAAAAATACTAAATAAATCCCAATTGATCGTCTTTAACCAAGTGAGGTGGTAGGTCCATGTACTATCAACCATATCGGTGGCCAATGTGGTTTGCATAGGCTGAGTGACCACTATTGAGCATGACCTGATGGTGATAAGTAGAAAAGTATGATGGCGTGCTCCCCTCCTGTCTTTATGATTTTAATTGGGGTTTTAATAGGGGATATCAAGCAGTTTTGACATTAAAGTGGATCCGAGATGAAAAAGTAACTATAAAAAAATAACTTGTCTATATATCTTATCTAAAGTTTAGATAGTTTACACAGCGAATCTAGCTGTAAACAGCTTTAAAAGTTTATGATTATTTATTGCTGTGATACAAATGAGGGCAGCCATGTTCTGTTTGTCACATTGTCACAGGCTGAGGGCTAAAGATGCTATCAGCTTGCCTGTGTGTAAATTCAGTCCCCTCTCCTCCTCCTCCCCTCTGCCTCTGAAATCAATGGCTAGTAACCTCCTCCACCTCCTGCCCAGACTGAGCTCCCATAAGCCCTTGCTACAGTGCCAAGGCACAAAAGGAGCTGTGGGCGAGGCTTGTTTAGTTTATAGGGAATTAGAGTATTAAAACAAAACGAGTATTTGGCTTGAGGAATGCCCTATAAACTATATGAAAGGAACACAATTATGCAATGAGTAAAAGTTTATCCCGGATCCACTTTAAAGTGTTTTTGTATTCTATACAATTGATTAGCACATGTAGAGCCTCCTGATTCAGTTAATATATTATAATGGTTTTAAATTACAGGAGGGCTCTCCTTTATTAAGTGGTGCAATTACTACATGTGCGACAGCCCACATTATTGAATATT